>NC_090027.1:22774348-23051848 GCF_037176765.1 Anolis sagrei
TAGGATGGTGTCTTGATGACCTTTCTTTTTCAAAACAGGATAAGCAAAGCCAAAAAGAAGGCAGAAGGCCTGACCCAGAGCATGGTGGACAGGTGCATACAGGTAAATGGTAACTTTCTGTCTTCCCCGATGATGCCCCACAGAAATTAGGCATCATGGAACTGTCCCACTTCTTTTGATCTCATGCTGCTTATTTTGGGCTTCTGAAATCATGGTTTTGAGCATTTTACCCCAAGTGACTGCTGTTGGAAGTGCTCTTCTGATGTCCTACTCTCTTGCCCCCGACTCTGGAACTCACTACCTGGAGAAATTAGGGAAGCCCCTACCTTAGAAACCTTTAAAAAGGACCTTAAAACCTGGCTCTTCCGCTGCGCTTTTGATGAATAGGTTTACATTCTCACACTATTGCTTAGCCTCAATGGTTTGTCATTGGAGTATATGTCCCGTCCCCGTCCCCTTTGTGGGAAAGCCTGATTCCACAGCCTCCACTACAATGAGTCCTCCTCCGCAAATAATCCGTCTCTCTCTTAGCTCGCCTGAGTTTTAATTAGTTTTAATCAGTCTCTCTTTTAATCATTACATGTAGCCCACCCATTGTCATTGTGATTGTGCCTATTGTAATTTTATACTGCTATGTTTTCATATGTTTTATGTAATTATGTTGTTTGTTGTTTATTGTTTGCGTTTTCAGTTTTATTTCATTGTAATTTTCTGATTGGGCTTGGCCTCATGTAAGCCGCTCTGAGTCCCCATTGGGGAGATGGTGGCGGGGTATAAATAAAGTTTATTATTATTATTATTATTGATCTCTAGTGGAACTGCGTACTTATTTATTTCTATTGATTGATGTAAAGTATTCCTGTGTCACCCTCCAACCCAATGAATAAGCAAGATGTTTTTGAGGGGCAACTGCTGTTCAATGTCTGGGCTCTGCTTCCTTGCCTCCAAAGGATGAAATTGCTGACTTCTTGACTGGAGTGCTGACCCGGGCAGATGGCCATTCAGGCTCCGATCCCCGCGACCTTGATGCAGAGAAGAAGAAGAAGACCATGCGGGATGCAGCTCGAAGGGACTTGTCTTTCGACATGGCCGAGAGGAGCAGCCGACCCGCTTCCCCAGCCACCAAAGTCCCCGCTTCGCCCTCAGGCTCCGAGGTGAGAAGAGGGCCCCAAATGAAGGAGGCTGAGCTTGGGCAAGAGCTGCAGTGGGACCGGCCATTGGATGGGCCATAGAATCATATGATTTTACTAGCTTGGATACCCAGCAATGCCTGGGTTATTTGAAAAAGTGAATTGTACAAAATGCATAAGGTTGTGCGTGAACTACAACTCACATCATGCCAGGTTAAACCCCAAAAGCTCCATCAGTACTTAAAGTTGGTTAAGCTGGATAAGTTTGCTCCAGATGGATCTTCGGTGGGGTTCAGTGTGCTTTCTGGCTGCAGGGTAAACTACAACTCCTACTGTGGTGAGTCAGTTCCTTCAAACACATCCAGTAGAATTATTGTGTCATGGGGATTCTGTTTGCCAAGTTTGGTCCAGGTCCATCATCGGTGGAGGTCATATTTTCTCTGGTTGTGCCCAAATGTGAGCACTGGTGGAGTTTGGGGAAAATACTTTATATACTCTAGTATAAACCTAGTTTTTCAGTCCTTTTTTTAGGCTGAAAAGGTCTCCCCCGCCTTATACTCGAGTCAATATTATTTATTATTTTACTTTGTTGTTGTTATTATTATTATTACATTTATTATTTTAAATAATAAATGCAGCAGTGACTGGCAAATTTCAAAATAAAAATAGATACCAATAAAATTATATTAATTTAGGCATTAGTAGCTTAAATGTTTTTGAATATTTACATAAAACTGTAATTCAAGATAAGACTGTCCAACTCTGATTAAACCATTCTAACCTTCTTCAATGTAAATATGCTTACATGTCCTCCAATAATAATAAATAGAGCAAAATAATAATACTAGAGTAAAATAATAAATGTAATAATAACAATAATAGAGTAAAATAATAAATTTAATAATAACAATAATAAAACAATAAATGTGATAATAATAATAATAAAAACAACAACAACAAAGTAAAATAATAAATAACACTGACTCGAGTATAAGCCGGGGGAGACTTTTTCAGCCTAAAAAAAAGGACTGAAAAACTAGGCTTATACTCGAGTATATACAGTAGGTTTTCTGATGGTCTTTGGTGAGTCTGAAAAGTTACTAAGCATTTTCATTTGAAATGTGTCTCTGATGGCATGGCGTTTCTCCATTCTTTGGCTAGGACTTTTCCAGTGTGTCCAGCAGCCCAACGTCCAGCCCCAAGGCCAAAATGGCTGCTGTGTCATCCTGCGTTCAGAAGTCCAGCCAGCTTGGTGCTGCCCAGCTGCTGAAGAGGCCTGTGCAGCGGATGGAAGCAGCGCTCCCGCACAAGCAGACCCAAGGTAACCCACTCCTCGGGACCCTCTTTCCTGGACCAATGAAACCCCTTGCACCCCAGGCATGCCTAAAGACAGAGAAGAACACCCCATCTGGGTAAAGGGGCCACTGTTGGAGGGGGCTGCCAGGACCTTCCTGGCACCATAGTTGTGTCGTTATCGTGCTTGTCTCAAAGCTGGGCATCCTCTCCACACATCTGACACTCCAGGTAGAAGGAACTTGGGTCCTAAATGATCCAGGTCCAGACTACTTGCAGAACCGTATCTGTTTACAAACCGGCTCAAGAACTGTGATCTGCGGAGGAGGGCCTACTCTTGGTCCCAGTCCACGGTCAAGCACAGTCAAGTACGGCTGGTGGGGACGAAAGAGGGGGCCTTCTCTGTGATCGCTCCCCACCTCCCAAAACTTCCTCCCAAAAGCTGCTAAAACACCTCTATGCACGCTAGTGTACAGAGAGGAGAATAATCAATACGTCTCAATATATAACATCATCTAGATATATTAAATTCTGTCTAGATACTGGAATAGTGAGTTGACTAGGGCAATAGACATGATTGCTCCGGAGCGCCCCCTCTCAAGTCGCCGAGCTAAACCATCTCCTTGGTTCAACGAGGAGTTGGTGGAGTTGAAGCGAACAAAGAGGTGGCTAGAGAGTGTGTGGCGGAAAGAGACTAGCGAGCCAAATCGAACATGCCTACGCCTTTATCTAAGGGCGTATGGCACGGCAATAGAGGCCGCGCAAAATGCTTTCTATTTGGCCAATATTGCGTCCGCAAGGAACCGCCCGGCAGAGCTGTTTCAAGTAGTCAGAGGGTTGTTGAACCCCACCTCGAGTGGGTCCCCTGACGACTCGGCAGCGCGCTGTGAAGACTTTGCTCAGTACTTTGCGGACAAAGTCGCTTTGATCCGTTCGGGCTTTGACACTACATTAATGGCAGTCTCTGAGGATGTAACTCAAGCATCTGCTTGTCCAGTTTTGTTGGATTCATTTCGATCTGTTCAACTCGACGAGGTTATCAAGGTTCTTGGAGACGCGAGGCCTGCCACATGCATCGTAGACCCCTGCCCTTCCTGGCTGGTGAAAGAAGCCATAGGGGGTTTGACAGAGTGGGTTAAGGTGGTGGTTAATGCCTCCCTTCAGGAAGGCAATATTCCAGCCAGCTTAAAACAAGCTGTTATTAAACCGCTATTGAAAAAACCATCACTAGACCCCACTCAATTCGTCAACTTTCGGCCAGTTTCCAATCTCCCCTACTTGGGCAAAGTCCTGGAACGTGTGGTGGCCTCGCAACTCCAGGAGTTCCTGGTAGACACGGACTATCTAGATCCGGCGCAGTCTGGCTTTAGGCCGGGACATGGTACTGAGACAGCCTTGGTCGCCTTAGTGCATGATCTTCGCCGGGAACTGGACAGGGGGAGTGTGTCCCTGTTGGTTCTGCTGGACCTCTCTTCGGCCTTCGATACCGTCGACCACGGTATCCTTCTGGGACGCCTCGCGGGAATGGGTCTTGGGGGTACTGCTTTGCAGTGGCTCCGGTCCTTCCTCGAGAGCCGCTCCCAGAAGGTGTCACTAGGGGACTCCTGCTCGACTCCTCGGCCATTGTACTGTGGAGTCCCGCAGGGTTCAGTACTGTCCCCTATGTTGTTTAACATATACATGAAGCCGTTGGGAGAGATCATCCGGAGTTTCGGGGTACGGTGTCATCTGTACGCAGATGATGTCCAACTCTGTCACTCCTTTCCACCTGCTACTAAGGAGGCTGTCCAAGTCCTGAACCGGTGCTTGGCCGCTGTTACGGACTGGATGAGGGACAACAGATTGAAACTAAATCCAGACAAGACAGAGGTACTCCTCGTCAGTCATAAGGCCGAACAGGGTATAGGGTTACAGCCTGTGCTGGACGGGGTTGACAAAATCAACCCCTCCCAACCCCATCAGTATTCAAATGTGGGTGTATCAGGTATTTGTACCAAATTTGGTCCACTGAATCAAAATACCTCCTGCAAAAATACAGTTATGAAGTAGCAACGAAAATCATGGAACTGTGTTATGCGGTCGCGGTATTAGGAAGGTTGAGAAACACTATTGTTTATTTATTACATACATTTCTACCCTGCCTTTCTTCCCCCAAGGGGACTCAGGGTGGCCTCACTTAAGGATCAGATGATGCTATCAACATATACACCATAAGAATTACAATTAAGACAGTAAAATCATTTTAAAACATTATACAAAATAATCAAATAAACACTACACTAAGGGCTTTGAGAAAGAGGAGGAAGTGGCCTCTCCATTGAGGCAGTTTAGGAACTTCTAACACATTCCCCTTTATGGCTGATCCTCAGTGTTTTGGCAGGAAGATCATAAGACACTTGGGTTGGAAGAGCATTGCAGGCTGAAAGGGATTAGACTCAATGCCAAGGGTAGTTAGAATTTGTGTTGTTAGTATGAATGACTTCATTGTACATTAATGGCAAGTAGATAGGGTTGTTAATGCAGTCTGTAGTCCTTATGAATACAATCTAGGTAGTGTACTCTGGTCTTGGAAGGGAGAAATACAGTGGTTATTATGCACAGCAGTCAGGCTGAAATGGGTTGTGTTTAATTCCGAGGTTGTTGTATTTTTAAGTTAGGATTTTTGTTGTTAGTATGAATGACTTTATTTAAAATTCATCACAAGTAAATACAGTTTGTTTGTTTTTTAAATGCAACCTGTAGTCCTTATGAATAGTTTGCGGAATCTGTCTTTTGCCTTGACATTCTCCTTCTATATGTCTCTCTCCCTCTGATTGTTCCTATCTTCCACTAGTTTCCTATTAAGAAAGGGAGGGCCTTTCATATGTCTTTCATGCCAACCATTCACCAGCCAAAGTGGCTCTGAAGGGATAGAGAGGATGGGCACAAAGTGTCAGAAATATTAAATATTAACTGGGTATTTTTGATTACAAAAGTGTGAGTCAAGCACTGAAAGAGTTAGTAGGCCAAAGCCTGTTAGAGTTAATTGGCCAAAGTTAGTGTCATCCTGAAGAATGTGAGAAAAACCTCTGTGTGAGAGAAGCCTAGTATGAGAAAGCTCCAGTATAAAGGCAGCTGTGTGTAAAAAGCTATTTTGTGTGGAGCTCCAGTGTAAATGTTGAACTTTGTGTTATAGAAACCTCGTGTTGTATATCAGCTGTTCAGCCTGTGATTGTGTCTGATGATCATGTTGACGTTCATGAAGGCAATAGGGTTGTTGATCCAGTTCCTGAGCCAGGGTTTGTTGGATTTGGGGATGACGGATCACTTGGGCCTGAATGGAGTTTAGAAGAGAGGTGTTGGGAATCAGCCTGTGTTTGTGTTTCAGGATCCTGGTGTGGGAAATAATGAGGGAAATGATGGTGCCGTGGCTGAGGTACAAGATTGAGATGGTTTGGTCAATGATTTTCAGGCAGACAATGATAGAGAGGCCCCAGTGCAAAGGGCAGTTTCTCATGAGAATATTCCTGCTGGGACTAGCAATGATAGTTCACTCCCTATCTCTGTGAGGTCTCAAGATTTGGGTTTAGAAAACAATTTGACACCTGGGAATTTTAATGAGCAGCCAGATAGGGAGCCGAAGAATAGGCAGCTGGAGATTAGCCAGGATTGACCGCAAACTCAGTGTTTACATCCCTCCAAAAGGCTTTGTTTGATAAGGGGGAAATGTGGAGGAAAGCGAAACCAATTCCTGAGTTTTGGGATATAAGGTTTGCCTCAAGGGGAAACCTGTTAGATCAGGCATCTTTTGGAAACCAAGCTCATGTGCTGTGGAAATTCTGTTCAAGGGGTCTTGTTCCTGTGGAGTCTTTTAGCCTTTTGGGTTGTCTTTGCATCCTGTTTGATTCCTGTCTGGATTAATGCTGTCTTGGATTGCTTTTATTATTTGTGTGGACATTGCTTTGTGTTATTGCTTTTTGGAACCTTCTTATTTTCTTACAAGCATTTATTTCTTCTGGCTATTTACTAAGCTTCAATAAAAGAAGATTTGTTTCTTCACTCTTTGTGTGGTGTGTTTTAAAGTCAGAGGGCTTCTTCCTGATCTGGAGTGCAATAAGAGGCCTGAGATGCTGCAAGAGCATTCTAAGGTCCCAGGCTTGGGAAAGGCCTTTTGCCATGGTTCCCTGATCAGCTGTCTGAGAATGAAGCTGATTTTAATTTACCAGGTGCAGGAATTAATGATGAGAGTGAGACCTTGAACAGGAAGACAGTTTTAGTAAGCAGAGACAGTTCAGGCAGCAATTAAGATGCTCAGCTCGGATTCAACAGAAAATAGATAACAAACTGAAACCAAGAAAGAATGCATTCCTTGCAGTTTTGGAGTCAGAGAAGGGTTTATAATGATTTGGGGGAGACAATTGCTTCGGTTGAGGCAATGTCGGGATAATGCCAAGTTTCATGTACCAAGGTTTACCAAGCTCGTGTTTAGCCTATGGGATATGCTTCTTGTGTTGTTCATGCATTAAAGAGCCTAGTGTTATTGATTTCCTTTGACTTCTTGTTCCTGTTTTCCTTTGTAACTGGTGAACTTAATTGGAATTTGAACTTTTACTGTGGATTTCTTTTCACTGCTTTGGCTATGTATATTCTTAAATAAACTGCTTGCTGAATTTACCCAGCTGGTTTAGTGTTTAAAGCCAGAGGTGATTTTGCCCTGGAGTACAACACCGTGTTATTACTTACTTAGACTATCCCTCGTTGGACGAGTAGGATAGTTTTCCATGATCAGTATTCTTGTGGATCCGTAGGTGGCTGTGGAGCCCTATTCTTGACCTGCATCTTCTCCCACAGTAAGGGCATTGGTTTCCAGGTGGAAGGCAGTCTCGGTCGGGGTTTGCTTGACGCGCCTTTCTCCTGGCATGTTTCTCTCTTTCATCCTCCATTCGTGCTTCTTCAAATTCTGCAGCACTGCTGGTCACAGCTGACCTCCAACTGGATCGCTCAAGGGCCAGGGCTTCCCAGTTCTCAGTGTCTATGCCAGAGATTTTAAGTTTCCCTTTGAGCCCATCTTTAAATCTCTTTTCCTGCCCTCCAACATTCCGTTTTCCGTTCTTGAGTTCGGAGTAGAGCAACTGCTTTGGGAGACGGTGGTCGGGCATCCGGACAACGTGGCCGGTCCAGCGGAGTTGATGGCGGAGGACCATCGCTTCAATGCTGGTGGTCTTTGCCTCTTCCAGCATGCTAACATTTGTCCGCTTGTCTTCCCAAGAGATTTATAGACAAGCACCTTGGTATCCCTACGGATGTCCCGGTCCTCAAACACTCTTTGCTTCATTCGGAAAAATGCTGCACTCGCAGAGCTCAGGCGGTGTTGTATTTCGGTGTTATTATAAATAATGCAACTATATTATTTTACTACAAAGAAATGCCTCCTATGAAAGAGGCAACGTTGGTCTGTGTGTTTTTGTTCTTCTTATCACTTTGGTGCTGGGTCAGGCTGCTGCTAATAATTTATTCTGCTATACATTTATGAGGAAGAGCCCACTCGCTCGAAACAAAGGGCCATTGTTTGCACAATTGTGGCATGAAGGAAGGGGCAGAAGAGCCTAAGTTTGCCCTGACTCTGCAAAGAGTGCCCTCTGTTTCAGAGTATTGCCTTTTGTCTTTTGGTTCAGAGTCATCACAGCAGCAATCGCTTCTTCAGCCATCGCCAGATACCGGGGAGAAAGAGGAGCTGCCGCCTGCGCTGAAAAGGCCCCCTCCGCCCAGCCCTCCTCATGGGGGCAAGCCCCCCAAGCGAGCCAAGATCAAGGTGACCATCGTCTCCCATGGAGAAAGTGCCAGCGCAGGGAGCAATGGGGCCCCGCCAGATGGAGCACTGGAAAGTGAGTCTGGGGGGAATGGGAGCACCTCAGAAGGAACTCTTTCCAGTTCTTGAACAACTCATTGCATCAAGTTGTTACCATGCACTTCATACTTTTCTGGAAAAGGCTTGATTAGGGAATAGTACTGTGACTGGACAAATGCCCACCATGAAAGGAACCGGAAATGTTGCTTCCAAGAGTGCCTTCACTGGCTTCTTGCATCGTTGTTGGGACTGAGCAGGGCCGTGATGCAGCCAGAAGGCATCTCCTCATAGAGCAGCATTTGTCAGCCTAGGAGTAGGGACCCCTGGGGGGGGGGGGGTCGCGAGGGAGTTTCAGAGGGGTCGCCAAAGACCACTAGAAAACATATTTCTGGTGGTCTTAGGAACCCCTTTGGCAGAGAAGGCTGAAGATCTCTCTGCCTGTCCTTCTCTTCCTTTTTGGAAACAGATGGCGAATCCTCCCACCAAAAGCCCCCCTTCTGTGATTGGCCAGCCTCTCAGCCAAGGGCAGGGATGTTTCTGAGACTGAGTGGGAAGGGGAGAGCAGGCATGTTCGGTGCATGGCAGCGTGGTGTGCATGTGTGAGTGAGGGAGAGCGTATGATGTTGGAGGGGAACTCACGCCAGTGAGAACCTTCAAGGCATGAGGGGGTCGGGACCCTGTGGGGGGGATTGCTGAGAGACGTCACCAAAGACCATCACAAAACACAATATTTTCAGTTAGTTATGGGGGTTCTGTGTGGGAAGCTTGGCCCAATTCTATCATTGGTGGGGTTCAGAATGCTCTTTGATTGTAGGTGAACTATACATCCCAGCAGCTACAACTCCGAAATATCAAGGTCTATTTTCCCCAAACTCCACTAGAGTACACATTAAGGCATATTGAGGATTCGTGCCAAGTTTAGTCCAGATTTATAATTGTTTGAGTCTACAGTCCACCATTTCTACCCTGCCCTTCTCACCCCCGAGGGGGGACTCAGGGCAGCTAACACAGGCAACAATTCAATGCCAGCAGTATCAAAACGACAATATCAAACAGCAATATAAAATCCATTACATAACAATTAAACAGTGATATTAATTAAAATTACATAATCACATAGAACAAATCACATAATCACAGGTCATAAAGCCATTTCCAATTTTCAAACAGTCCTATTGTCCGAGTTCAGTGCGTAAAGTGCTGCTGTGCCCACTAGCCAAAGGCCTGGCTCCAAAACCATGTCTTTAGTGTTTTCCTAAAAGTAAGGAGGGAGGATGCCGATCTAACCTCGCTGGGGAGCGAATTCCATAATTCACCTCCGAGAAGGCCCTGTCCCTCGTCCCCACCAGACGCGTTGGAGATGCTGGTGGAACCGAGAGCAGCCCCCCCCCCCCCCCCCCCGATCTTAAATTACGACGTGGAACATAGAGAGAGATATGTTCGGATAAGTAAGCTGGGCCGGAGCTGTATAGGGTTCAAGGTCAATGCCCACCAAACCCTTCCAGTAGTTTCTGTTGGTCATGGGAGTTCAGTGTGCCAAGTTTGGTTCAATTCCATTTTTGGAGAAGTTCAGAATTATCTTTGATTGTAGGTGAACTATAAATCCCAGCAGCTACAACTCTCAAGTGACAAAATCATACACCCCCGCCATCCCCACCAGTATTCAAATTTGGGCATATTGGGTATTTGTGCCAAATTTGGTCCAGTTAATGAAAATACATCCTGCATACCAAATATTGACATTACAACTCATAACAATAGCAAAATTACAGTTCTGAAGTAGCATAAAAAATAATGTTATGGTTGGGGGTCACCACAAAATGAGGAACTATATTAAGGAGTCATAGAGAGACACCCAACGCTTCCATCAGTTCTTCAACTGGCAGGAACCGCCATCTCTAATCCTTTCCTAGGTATGAAGCTAGCCAAGGCTTTGGGATAGGCTCCTGATTGTACCCTTCCACCAATAGTCCTTTGTGTGAAACAGGACCCCATTGAGCACACTGAGTCCCAGAGACTTCCAAAGCTGCCAAATCTTATACTTTTCACGTATCCTCCTCCCCCCACCCCCCTTTGGCTATTTCAACAGCAGACTCCACATTCAGACTAATCCATCTTCTATTGCAAGCATAAATTTACCAGCTTTGAAAGTCTCTGTATTTTTATTTGTACATCTTAATCACCCAAATTTTATTTCTCTTCACAGAAATATATGAAATACAGAAGTAAACTTGAACCAAACCAAGAGTTCCCTCTTACCTTACCTGGACAGGAGGAATATGCAAGACAGATTTCCATTTGTATCCAAAAGAAATGAAAACAGAACAAACAAAAAAAACCTCCAATAAAAACATTATTTTTTTAACTCGCTTCCGTTCCTGTGTATTTTCTAAAGCCTTTAGGAGGATAAGACAGATTGAGATGCGTCCTGTTCTGAACAAAAGAGAGAGTGAGGCCTAGAGAGGTAGACCGAAAAGACAAGGCAGAAATAGTAGCATAAGTGAAAGGAGCAAAGCGGAGTCGGATGGTTCCTTGGAGCCTGGCTTCCCCCTGCTTTGGAGACAGACCCCTGACCCAATCGAGAAAATTGCCCTTTTATTTTCCTCTCCAACCCCTTCAAAGGAATCCATTGCATTGCTATGGCATTTGAGTCAGCTTAGGTGGAAGGGTGCTACTTAGTCTTTCTGCCATATTTTTGGAAATAGCGGCCTTTTAGCCTTGTCTAGGGAATTGCGATGCCTCTCACGGCCTCTTTTGTTTTGCAGTGGCTGCAGGGAAGCCCCTCGCTGTGACTCTGGGGCCAACTGTGGCTGGAGCGAAAGAGGCAACGGGACTCCTGGCTGCTTCCAAGTGAGTTGCCCACATTTCGAATGCCATGTTCCAGACCAAAGCTAGGATCTTGTCCCTCATTCGCTGTCGTTCCAGGCTTCCAGAAGGCTCTGTTCAGTGCCAGACACTGGTTCTGCTCAAGCTACGAGTTGCACTTCAAGAGTGATGGGCTACAGTTTATTTATTCTTATTTATTTACTAGCTGTCCCCTGCCACATGTTGCTGTGGCCCAGTCTGTTGATCTGGAAAATAATGAGAAAGTGTTGGTTTCTAATATATGTAATTTTTTATGCTTATGGATAAACAGTACTTGTTGCTGTTTTTTTTCAGTGTTGATGTGGAGAGTATCTGGTTTGCCCACCCTGGAACATGCAAGATATCATTGTTCTTCTTTAAGGGTCCCTTTCAAATCTATGATATTATATCTGTTTGTGTGTGAATCATATCTATCTATCTATCTATTTATATCTATGGCTGGATGGCTCTTTGTCAGGAGGACTTTGATTACGTTTTCTTGCCCTGCTGAAGGGAGTTGGACTGGATGGCCTTGAGTATTTTCTGTTGGTCATGGGGGTTCTGTGTGGGAAGTTTAGCCCAATTCTATCATTGGTGGGATTCAGAATGGTCTTTGATTGTAGGTGAACTATAAATCCCAGCAACTACAACTTGCTAATGTCAAGGTCTATTTTCCCTAAACTCCATTTGGGCATATTGAGGATTCATGCCAAGTTTGGTCCAGATCCATCATCGTTTGAGTCAATGGTGCATCCTGGATGTAGGTGAACTACAACTCCAAAACTCAAGGTCAATGCCCACCAAACCCTTTCAGTATTTTCTGTTGGACAGGGGAGTCCTGTGTGCCAAGTTTAGTTCAATTCCATCACTGGTGGAGTTCAGAATGCTCTTTGATGATAGGTGAACTATAAATCCCAGCTACTCCAACTGCCAAATGACAAAATCATAATTTTTAGTGATGGCCACTCCTTGTGTTGTGAGATGTTTTGTTGCCAAATTTGGTGTGATTTCGTTCATTGGTTCTTTTGTTTTTAAGGTACTCATTATGCACAGAGCATTTATATATATATATAGATTACTATATTGTTGCTGGGGGTGGTGGGCTCCCAACTGATAGCACGGGAAACATGGTGGAACTGTGTCTTCCTAGCTTCCCCCTCTTCACTCTGGCTCCTGGGTCTTACATTATGCTTTTTTGCTTCTGAACCCGCAGAGCGACCTCTTCGGCGGAGAGCCTCTCCCTCGGCCCAGGCCCTACAGCCACCCTCCCCAGCAGCGCAGCCCCCAGTGCCTTCCATGCCCTGCAGAGCAGGCTGGTGGCTGGCGCTACTCATGGTCTCCCAGCCCAAAGCAGCAACAACACCCTCCAAGGTAAGGGCTCCATACTAAAAAAGGCTGAGATTTGAAAAGTGAATTTTACCAGAAGTTTTAAGAATGGATTACAGAAGAGTGTGGAAAGAGTGAGAAGAGAGTGACAAGGAGTGAAGGAATTGGAAAGAGAGAAGCATTGCCAAGCATCAGGAAAAGATGTTTATCTCCCTCGGGGGGAGATAAAGTGGGGTATTGATCTATACGCTTAATAAAAGTGTAAATCTGTATGGGTATATGTGGCTGGGGTGTCCCCTTACACAGACAAGCTCCTTCCTCCACAAACAACTATAGCTCCCACAACTTTGAAGACATCAAAGGCCCTTCCTTCAGTGACATTGCAGGTTATAGTGAGCGCCATGAACATGTTGAAGAGCCCCCCCAATGTCCTCCACAAACACCATACTGCCCACCACTCAAGTGAAAGCTTTCATGCGGGGACAATTTCATCCTAGATTTTATGTATTTCCCTCCACCACAGACATCCCAGTGTTTCTGACTCTCTCCATTGGCATGGAATTTACATGACCCCGCCCACTGCCTCTCCCTTAACTCTTTCCTATTCTTTTCTATGGCACACAGCAAACAGAGGAATTGATCAGCAACTGAGCATACTAAAGAGGTTTGGGGAGAATTCACCATGATTTATAGGAGTTTTAGGCACTAGGAAAGTTAGGGAATGTCTTTTGTCTATCTACCTGCATACTCAAGATAAGGTTTCCCTTTTTTGTACCTTATCAGAGCATTATCCTGTGTGTTTTCTCTCGTGTATACTCCTAGCAATGCTACAGTGCACTCTGCTATAGATCCCAAATATCACTGCAAGGCTAGCTCTCCGCCCAGATTCTCTTCTCCAAATTCAAGGTGCAGGTCATGACCTATAAAGCCCTGAACGGTTTGGGCCCTGCCTATCTCCGTGATCGCATCTCCTTCTATGAACCAGTGCAAACTCTAAGATCTTCCAGGGAGGCCCTCCTCTTGGTCCCACTACTGTCTCAAGCATGGTTGGTGGGGATGAGAGAGAAAGCCTTCTCAGTGGTGGCCCCCATCTATGGAATGCCCTTCCAAGGGAAATAAGACAGGCCCCATCCCTCCCCTCCTTTCGTAAGAGCTTGAAGACCTGGTGGTTTCAACAAGCCTTTGAAAATGACCAGTTCTAACTCAGCCCTACACATTGTAGAATACGGCCTTATTCTTCCTACCAATTACCCAGATTCTTTCCTCTAATCGGCCCCGGAATGAACAGACACAGACCCATACCCAATATTATTGTTGCCTGCCATAACATTGCACTTAATTCCCGGCCCCCCTAGAATTTTTGGGCTTGCACAAATCTTGGCCCGGCCTTTTAAATTTTTAAATTGCCTTGAACAGGCAGGATTACTTTTAATATATGTGTGTTATGGTGACAATTTTTATGCTTCTACTCCCTCTTTCCTTCCTTCCTTCCTTCCCGTGTTTCTTTCTCTTCTTCCTTCCTTCTCTATCTCTTTCCTTCCTTCCCCCTTTTTCTTTCTCTTCTGCTCTTTTCTTCCTTCTCTCTTTCCTTCTTTCCTTCTCTCCCTCTTTCTCTACATCTTCCCCCTTCCTTTGCTCCCTCTTTCTTTCCTTCCTTCTTTCCCTTTTTTCTTTCCTTCTCTAACTTTCCTTCCTTCCCCCTTTGTCTTTCCCTCCCTCTTTCTCCTTTCTTCCTTCTCTACCTCTTTCCTTCCTTCTCTCTTTGCTCCCATGCTTCCTTCTCCCTTTTCTTCTTTCTTTGCTTCTTTCTTTCTTTCTTTTCCTTCCCTTCCCTCCCTCTTTCTTCCTTTTTTCTGTATTGTCATGTAGCTTTTGGGGGCTTTTAAAGTCCCTTCTGCAGTGTTTTTCAGTGTTTTCTTGAGTGAAGGACATACATTGGGTTGTTAGGTGTCTTGTGTCCAAATTTGGTGTCAATTCCCCCAGTGGTTTTTGAGTTCTGTTAATCCCACAAACGAACATTACATTTTTATTTATATAGATTTTTTTTGTCATCGTGTCAATCTTTTGGTTATGTTGTTTTTTACATTGTATGTTTTGCGATGTTACCTGGGAATCTCTCTGAGTCCCCTCGGGGAGATGGAGCGGTATATAAATAAAGTATTATTATTATTATTATTATTATTATTATTATTATTATTCTCTCTTTAGGGGCAGCCTCTGCCAGCAGCCTCCTCCAGGGCTTGAGCTTCAGCCTCCAGGATATCCGCACCAAGCCGACCTCTGCAGCCGTCGCCAGCGTTGCCTCAGCGGCAGGCCCTCTGGGACAGGTAGGGGCCTGGCAGCAAGGTCTGTGGATGGGGTCCAACAGATAGGGAAAGGCACAGGCACTACTAAGCTTTGTGTTTTCCCCCTTCTTCCTGCTTGCCTCTCTTCCCCCCTCATCTAAGGGTTGGCTATGTCTGACTGCAAATGTCCAGTGAGCTGAGCTCCATTTCTCTGAGCCATAAAACAATGACTGGATAGATGTTTACTTAGAGAGATAAGAATCCATGACATCCAATGGGTTTTTTATCTGATGTCCTTTTGGAGAACATTAACTAGTCCATAGAATCGTATAGATCAAAGAGACCACATGGGCCATCCAGTCCAACACCAGGCAGGAATCATAGAATCATAGAGTTGGAAGAGACCTCATGGGCCATCCAGTCCAACCCCATTCTGCCAAGAAGCAGGAATATTGCATTCAAATCCCCCCTGACAGATGGCCATCCAGCCCCTGTTTAAAAGCTTCCAAAGAAGGAGCCTCCACCACACTCCGGGGCAGAGAGTTCCACTGTTGAACGGCTCTCACAGTCAGGAAGTTCTTCCTCATGTTCAGATGGAATCTCCTTTTTTTTAGTTTGAAGCCATTGTTCCGCGTCCTAGTCTCCAAGGAAGCGGAAAACAAGCTTGCTCCCTCCTCCCTGTGGCTTCCTCTCACATATTTATACAAGGCTATCATATCTCCTCTCAGCCTTCTCTTCTTCAGGCTAAACATGCCCAGCTCCTTAAGCCGCTCCTCATAGGGCTTGTTCTCCAGACCCTTGATCATTTTAGTCGCCCTCCTCTGGACACATTCCAGCTTGTCAATATCTTTCTTGAATTGTGGTGCCCAGAATTGGACCCAATATTCCAGGTGTGGTCTAACCAGAGCAGAATAGAGGAGTAGCATTACTTCCCTAGTAAGCACAGCCAAAGCCCTCCTGGGAGATGGTCATCCTGTCTGTTTCAAAGCCTTCAGAGAAGTAGCCCCCATCTGACTCCAAGGCAGAGAGTCTGTTGGTTGAACAGGTATGATGGTGTCAGGAAGTTCTGTCAGAAATATTAAAAATTAGCTAGGTATTTTTAATTACAAAAATGTGATTCAAGCACTGAAAGGCTTAAATGGATACAATGACTCAGGAAAAGCTGCAATTCCGTTTAAGTAGGTGTGCCTATAGCTTAGTAGCCCTCAGTCTGTGAGAGGCATCTGTGGAAGAAGGGCCTCAGTGTGTTAGTAGGACTCATTATGAGAAGGCCTCAATGTTAGTTTGTCTCAGAAGAAAAAAGCCCTCAGTATGAGAAGGCCTCAGTGTGAGAGAGTCCTCCGGGTGAGAAAGGCCTTAGTGTTAGTAGGCCTGGTGTGAGAAGCTTCATGAGGAAGCTCCAGTGTGAAGTCTCGGCCTAGTAGTTATTTCCCTGTTTGCTTTCATTCCTGCGGACTGTTCCATTTTGCTTAGTTTAGGGGAGAAGCTTAGGTTCCCCCTAGAGGCCGAGCTCGGTTGGTGCAGCCCATTCTGATTCAGAGCCAGAATGGGCTGTTGAAAGAACCTTTTATCCCATTCTTTTTGGTTATAGCTTACAGTTGGTTGCCAGAAAGTGTCTGGTCTGGCTTGCAGTCCGAACAGGCCATCCTTAGCACATACATGCCCCAGAGATCACAGATATACATGCAATAGTTAACAGACATATTTGCCTTAGAGTTTATATAATTATAGTTATATTTGCCTTAGAGTTTATAGTATATGTAATAAAGAATAGTTATATTTGCCTCATAGAATAGTTATAGCCATACATGCCCCATAGATTATAGATTTATACATGCCTTAAAGATTATTTAAACTCCACAATTCACCACAATTCAAGAGAGATATTGACAAGCTGGAATGTGTCCAGAGGAGGGCGACTAAAATGATCAAGGGTCTGGAGAACAAGCCCTATGAGGAGCGGCTTAAGGAGCTGGGCATGTTTAGCCTGAAGAAGAGAAGGCTGAGAGGAGATATGATAGCCATGTATAAATATGTGAGAGGAAATCACAGGGAGGAGGGAGCAAGCTTGTTTTCTGCTTCCCTGGAGACTAGGACGTGGAACAATGGCTTCAAACTATAAGAAAGGAGATTCCACCTGAACATGAGGAAGAACTTCCTGACTGTGAGAGCCGTTCAGCAGTGGAACTCTCTGCCCCGGAGTGTGGTGGAGGCTCCTTCTTTGGAAGCTTTTAAACAGAGGCTGGATGACCATCTGTCAGGGGTGATTTGAATGCAATATTCCTGCTTCTTGGCAGGGGGTTGGACTGGATGGCCCATGAGGTCTCTTCCAATTCTTTGATTCTATGATTCTATGATTCTATTATACATGCCCCAGAGTTCATAGACAATACATGCCATAGTTTATAGTTATATATGCCATAGTTAATAGCCATACACGCGTTAGAGTTTATAGATTATAGAATATGCCATAGTTAGTAGTTATATTTACCTCATAGAAATTATAGTTGTTACCTCAGAGTTTATATTTCACTAATCAGACTACACCTCTGTATACATTGTTTTGTTTCACCCTGTTTATTTAGTAAACTTCATTAGTAATTTTTAGTCTTGTCTCTAGTGTTTTATTTTGAGGTATTAAAGTAATTTAGGGCATACCGATAGTCACTGGGAAAATAGCCAGACACATTTAGTTTCCCCTTAATCTTCCTGGTGTGCCATCATATCCAGTGTGAAGGTTGCTGTGTGTAAAAACCTACTGTGTGAAGCTTCTGTGTAACTTCGGTGTGAGAGGAAGCTCTATGAGAGCAAAGCTGTTTATCTTCATGAGAAAGAAGCCCAGCATGGAAGCAAAGAAGGAAGTATAAAGAACTTTATTTGTGTTATGCTGCTGATAACTTACTCAGCTGTAAATTTATGAGGATGGTCTTTTGTTAGTAAGCCCACTCACCCAACAAGTTCTTCCTAATTAATGTTCAGGTGGAATCTCCTATGGAGAGAGTGAGTGTCCTCCTGCCAAGGGAGGGGTTGAACCTGTCTTGCCATGATCTCTTCCTTCTCCTCCTCTGCAGACCCCTGGCCTGAAGGCCTCCGCTCCGCTCCAGGGCCTGGGCTCCATGGCCACCAGCACTGCCGGCACCATTGTCCGCACCATCCCTGTGGCCACTTCCCTCGGGGCCTCAGCCGGCGGGAAGCCCACCACCATCCACCAGCTCCTGGCCAATGGAGGGCTGGCCAAACTGGCAAGCAGCCTCCCCGGATTGGCTCACATCTCAGGCCAGGGCTCAGGTCAGGAAGTGGACAAAGTTTTTGGGGTGGGGGCGGCATCAGAAGGGCAGTTTGCAAACAGAACCAGTATCAATGTATTGTTGAAGGCTTACGTGGCTGGAATCACTGGGTTGTTGTAGGTTTTTCGGGCTATATGGCCATGTTCTAGAGGCATTTTCTCCTGACTTTTCATCTGCATCTATGGCAAGCATCCTCAGAAGTAGTGAGGATACTTGCCATAGATGCAGGCGAAACGTCAGGAGAAAATGTCTCTAGAACATGACTATATGGCCCGAAAAAACCTACAACAACCCAGAACCAGTATCCATCTTATGGCCGCTGCTCCTTCAGTGCAATTGCCTCAATCGGGCTGAGCAGCAATCCTTTCTTTCCCCCTCCCTCTTCTCTATCAGGCCTCAAAGCCCCCACTACCATCACAGTGACCCTTCGGGGCCAGGCCAGTCGCCTCTCCACCCTCAGCCAGGCGGCCATCGGAGCGGCACAGACTCTGTCGGAAGAGCCGTCCCCACAGCCGCTCCTGCTGCCCGCTGCACAGGTAATGCTGGATGCTGGGCTCTCAGGTGAGCACCAGGGGAATGGGCAGGGAATGGAGGCTTTCTGCTCGTTTGTGCCCGTTTCTGCCAAGCCTCCGGCACCCTTCTGGGCCTTTGGCACTGTTTGAATGCCACTAGGGTCACTTACTTACTTATTTAGGTGATCCCTCATAGTCCGAGGATGATGGTCCTCCAAGTGTAGTGTCCTGGCGGTGGGTCTGCAGGTGACTGTGGAGCCCTATTCTTGATCTGCATCTTCTCCCACAGTGAGGGCATTGGTTTCCAGATGGAAGGTGGTCCCAGTCGGGGTTGGCTTGACACGCCTTCCTCTTAGCATGTTTCTCTCTTTCACCCTCCATTCGTGCTGCTTCAAACTCTACAGCACTGCTGGTCACAGCTGACCTCCAACTGGAGCGCTCAAGGGCCAGGCCTTCCTAGTTCTCAATGTCTATGCCAGACTTTTTAAGTTTGGCTTTGAGCCCCCCTTTAAATCTCTTCTCCTGTCCTTAACTTTTGTATCCTGTTTGGTTTTGGATGCTTTGCTGTATATTTTAGGGTACTTTCCCTAACAAAATCATTGTCCTCAGGCCACTTTCAGAAGTTCTGTACCTCTCCTTTTTTGACCGTCGGTCATATTATTGCCATGCTTTTTGAGAATATTCTGGTCGGAAATTATAGTATCCACCTCCTTTCCCACTGGTTTCAGGTTGCTGATAGTTTACCTGGGAACTTGAACAGCCACGCATCTGGCTCTGCTGCTGCTCCTGGAAAACTTTTGTCCCAGATGGACCTTGGCAAGGCCCCTTCTGCTCCGGAGGCCCCTTCTGCAGACACTGTCTCCCAGGCCACTTTGCAAGCCACAGGTGAGAAGCACTTTTCTAGCACAGCTTCCTCCCCCAACAGGAAATTCCTTTAGGTGAATGTGAGTTGCTAAAACAGACATATGGGAATCATGTGGCCCTCCAGAGTCTTGTTTCACTGCAATTCCCAGCATTCCCTACTATTGGCTATGCTGTTGAGAAGGCTGTTGGGAGTTGTGTATTCCTTTGATTGCTAGAGGTCAGACTGCTCCAGCTTCAAGATGGCAAAAAAGGTCATCCTGAGGGTCTTCTTGGTGTTGGCCCCCCGACTCTGGAACTCACTTCCCAAGGGCATCAGACATGCCCCAACTCTGACAGTCTTTAGGAGGAGCCTGAAAACGTGGTTGTTCCAGTGTGCCCTCCCAGAATAAGGAAAGCCCTCAGTAATATGCCCTCAAAATGCACTTTACCACTGATTTAGGACTGACTGCGTTCCCTCGTCTCTTTTTGAAAACCCTATACCAGTTATATCCTACCTTGTTCGTGCCCGGCGTTATTTTTAAATTTTAAATTATTACATTTGGCCCGGCCATTGGTTTTTAAATGCTTGCATGTTACTGGTTTTTTTTTTGTTTTTGTTTATGTGATTTATTTTAATTGTATTGTATTGCATTGTTTTGTTATTGCTTTATTATTGATGTATTGTGGGCTTGGCCTCATATAAGCCGCACCGAGTCCCTTGGGGAGATGGTAGCGGGGTATAAAAGTATTATTATTATTATTATTATTATTATTATTATTATTAAGAGTGTACAGGCAGTCCTCAAGTTACAAACAAGAGAGGTTCTGTAGGTTTGTTCTTAAGTTGAATTTGTATGAGTCAGAATGTGTACATTTTTTAATTTAATGCCAGATATATATAATCGGGTGAAAGGGAAGGGTGAAAGTAAGGTTACAAGGCACGTCGCTTTCACAGAGAATTTTAACAGGGAAAGTTGGTATCACTGCCATGTAGTGGGAAGCCAGTGGAAATGAACGAGCAGTGCCAGTCATCAGTAGCTCATCAACTGGCGTTGTGGTGAAGGTTAGAGATGAGCGTCCTTATTCCGTTTCCCTCCAAGGACAAAGCTGGCACTGTAATATGCTACCTAAATGCTAAGGGCATGAACACCGCTGCAGTTCATCACAAAATCGTTTCAGTTTATGGAGAGGACGTAATGTCAAAGCAGCATGTGACAAAATGGGTATGGAATATATTATGAGACCACGAAGAAAGTTCGCAGAGCCATCCAAATCCATGCAGCACAAGAGTTGTGGACTTCATTGGGTTGGGATGTTTGAAGCCATCCCTCTCACAGCCCCGATCTCACACCCAGTGACTATCACTTGTTCACTCAATTGAAGGAACACTTGAGTGGAAAACACTTTTCCGACGATAACGAGGTGAAAATTGAAGTGACGAACTAGCTCAAAAAGGCAGAGAGAAACTTCTGACATAGGCATCAAAAACCCGTCCCATGGATGACAAAATGTATTGTACTGAATGGTGATTATGTGGAAAAATAATGTAAATACCTATGCTACATTCCATGTAAGTTTTATTAATATACTTACATGAGCTCCGGTTATCCGACTTGTGGTTATCCAACAAACACTCTATATTATCCAATGCCTTTGCCACCCTCCCTGCCCTCGCTCCCTCGCCCTTTCCTCCATCGTTCGCTCACTGGAATGATGAAAAATCTTTATTGTATTGTTAACAACTATTTGTAATACATTTATCTTTACATTGCTTTAGTTTCAATACATTTTTTCTTTCCACCCCTGAACCCTCCCCCCGTTGACAAGTTGGTCCTTCTTCCTTTATTCGAGCCATCGTTGTATTCTATCTAGTTTTTTTCCCAATGATCGTCTTCTGGTTTAGCTTCTTGTATCCAATTTTTAAAGGGTGACCATATTTCTTTGATTTCCTTCTGCTTTTCTGTCCATAGTTTTTCATTTCTTATAATGTCCATAATTTCCAATTGGACTTATTCCCACACATATTCATACCATTTTCCCAGGGTCCATTTCTTTTTTTCTTTCCACCCCCAGGCAATCACAGCATGTGCTGCTCTAAACATCATCATAACTAACTTTTGTTCATGTGTTTTTATTTTACTATCCCCACAAATCCCTTTTAAAAGAATCTCCATATTTAATTTTTTAAAATTTTTTTGTATATAATACAATTTTCATCAAGATCAAAAACCCGTGGGACTTTTGTGTCTCCTTACATTCCCACCATAGATGCGAGTACCAGGCTTCTCTACTCCCACAGTGCCAACATTTCGGATTTAGACCCTGGATCATATGAGCCAATTGAATCCGGGTCATATACCATTTTGTTATTACTTTCTGCTCCAGATCCCTATATTTTTCTATCTTTATTTTATTTATTCCATTCCTTATTCTATCTATTTTTTCTTTCCCTTTTACTCCTTCCTTTTCCCATCTATTTTCCATCCTTTTATAAATAAATTCCCTGTCTTCTAACATTCTTCCATATATTTTACCTAACCCTTTTTGCTATTCACTAGATCTTTCTTTCAATATTCTGTCTATTATATTTTCGCCCATATTACTTTCTTCCTTTTTTATTTGTTCCCAAATGCCTCTTAATATTAATATTAGCCTAAATCTTTCTTCCCCTAAATTTTCTAGCTGACTCCATTCCATTAATACATCTTTTTCATTATATAAATCCTTTATTTTATAATATCCCAACTGTTTCAGTTTCTTTATAACGCTCTTATCCTCTTTGTTCCTCAAACTCCCTATTGGGGCTTCCTTTGAGAAAAATGGCATCCATTTTTTCTTCCATTTCTCCCATATTTTTAAAGCTATTTTCCTTGGACCTATTGTTTTCCCTATCACCTCTTTTAGTTTTTGTGTGAAGATTCCATATTCACTTTGACCTTTGTTTACTTCATTTTCTCTTTCCATTTCACTTGATTTTCTTCTTCTAGTTCCAAAATTGCCTTCAATTGAAATGGGAGGGCGCGTGAGTGAGCGAGCGAAGGTGGCAAGGGTAGCAGCAGTGGCAAAAGCAGGAGCCTGGCCATCTCTTCCAGGCTCCTGCTCCTGCTCCTGCTTCTGCCTTTGCAGCCCTCCCTCACTCACTCACCCACCCTCACTCGCTACTCACCAGGCCACATCCCGGTGGCAGAATCCAGGACTTGGCCCGGTCAATAGCAAAAGAAGACAGATGAGCAAGGGAGGGAAAGCTGCAAAGGCAGAAGCAACGGCAGAAGCAGGAGTCTGGAAGAGGTGGCCAGGCTCCTGTTTCTCCCACCACCACTGCCCTTGCCACCCTCGCTCGCTCACTCATTTGCCCTCCCGTGCTTGCTCACTAACTGGCTGGATCCTGGCAGCAGAACCAAAACTCGGCCCGGTGAGTAGCAAGTGAGGGGGAGTGGGTAAGCGAGCGAGAAGAGTGGCAAAGAGTCCAACATGTTTGTGTATCTGACATTCTGCTGGCCCATTTATGACAGATAACTGAAACTCTACTGCTGGGGTCCTCACACTTTTTAAACAGAGGGCCAGCTCACAGTCCCTCAAACTGTTGGAGGGCCGGATTATAATTTGAAAGAAACATGAACGACTTCCTATGCACACTGCACATATCTTATTTGTAGTGCAAAAACACTGAAAAACAATACGATAATTAAAATGAAGAACAATTTTAACATATATAAACTTATTAGTATTTCAATGGGAAGTGTGGGACTACTTTTGGCTGATGAGATAGGATTGTTGTTGTTGTGTGCTTTCAAGTCATTTCAGACTTAGGTTGACCCTCAGCGAGGGCCAGGTAAATGACCTTAGAGGACCTCTGCTCTACTGTATTCTTCTTTTTTTTTTGTATTTTAAAAAAATCTTGTAGCCTTTATTTCCAGATAATCCTTGTATGTATTTTAATTTATAGTTCCTTATTCCTTCCCAGTCCTCTATTTTGCAATTTCAATCCCGTTCTTAATTAGAAGTTAGATGTTTGTAACTTGAGGAACTCCCTGTATATATAGTTGAAACTGTGCATTTCTTTTGGAAGCACGTTGATGCACTGCATGAAGGCCACAGAATGAGGGGGGGGGGGGGCAGAGACCACCTCAGCCCCATTTGAGACCTCTTCCCTTGTCTTCCTCCTCCTTTAGTGACCACCTCGAGCCCCATGAAGACCCTCTATGTGATGTCGGATGCCAAGCTGTCTGCGCTGACCAAGTCAGTCATGGCCGAAGCGGCTTCCAGCCCCCTGAAATCTGCAGCTCTTCAGACCCCCTCCTCTTCTTCCCCGTCCGTGACTTTTGCCCCTTCGACAGTAGCCAGTGCGTCCGGCAACTTGGGCCCCGTCCTGCAGACCACCTCCAAGACGGTGTTCCTGACCTCTGCGCTGGCAGCCATGAAGGGGGGCAGGGGGGAAAAAGCTGCACCAGCCAAAGGTCACCACTCCCATGTGCTGGGGCCGACAGAAGCCCTGGGCAGGGTGCCCTCCGTGGTGGACGACGGGACCAGCACCATCCTGCACACCCGGGAGGGCCTCCCCAGTAGACACTTGCTCCCTGCCGCCGGAGCCACCCTCATCACGCTGGGCAGCGGCCTGGGCAGTTCCTCCATAATTGCCACTGCTGGGCCGGCCCTCGGCCACAAACCATAGCAGCGGCAGCACTACACATCCTAACCCGCTCCCCCAATATGAAGGCGTCCAAGTCATTTCCTTTGTGGAAGCGAGGCCAGGCTCCAGGGCAAAGAATGATGTCCTCACTCCTGCTTCCCCCCCCCCCCTTATGATGGATGCATCAACTTGTTTTGTTTGTCCCCATTTAATAAACTTATCTTTTGTTTGTGTACGCAAGGTCTCTTTTCATCATTGCCACAAAAAAAGAGAGAAAGGAAGAGGAACCTGCAGACATTTGGGTGCAATGTACAAGACCTCTGACAGGCAGAAAATGAAAGGTTTGGCTCCTAATGCAAGGGAGAGAAGTGCTGTCACAACATCACAGGCATCAATTGGTCCAAATGGTTGACTTCTAAAATCAATCCAGTGTGACACTAGAGCAGTGTTTCTCAACTTCCCCAATGCCATAACCCCTTAACACAGCTCCTCATGTTGTGGTGACCACCCATCCATAAAAGTATTTTTGTTGCTACTTCATAACTGTAATTTTGCTACTGTTATGAATCGTCATGTAAATATTTATTTATTTATAATTCAAACTTATAGGCCGCCACTCCCCTGGGGCTCGGAGCAGCTTACAAGAACAGGCTAAAATCTAACACAATTTAAAAACAATTTAAAACAACAATGTCAGAGATCAAAGGCCTGTCGAAACAGTTATGTCTTCCATGCCCTGCGGAAACCTGATAGGTCCCGCAAGGCACGGACTTCAGGTGGCAGAGTATTCCAGAGTGATGGTGCCACTGCTGTGAAGACTCTGCGTCTGGTTGCTGTTAGAAGCAAGGTCTTGACACTGGGAATTTCCAATAGATCTTGGTCCTCAGAACGGAGGGATCTCTGGGGTTGGTAGGGGGTGAGGCGGTCCCTCAGGAACATTGGCCCCAGACCATGCAAGGCCTCAAAGGTGAGTACCATCACTTTGAAAGTGATCCGGTGCTCAATTGGTAACCAATGCAGCTGCAGTAAGATTGGCGTTATGTGGCATCTCTTCGGAATTCCTGCAAGAAGCCGAGCAGCTGCATTTTGTACCAACTTGAGCTTCCGGATCACCGACAGAAAAAGGCCAATGTAGAGGGCGTTACAGTAGTCCAATCTTGAGATGATCGTAGCCTGGATCACCGTAGCTAGATCGTCCCTGGACAGATAGGGGGCCAGTCGTCTAGCCTGCTACAGATGAAAAAAGGCGGTTCTGCTAACGGCGGAGACCTGGGCTTCCATCGTCAGCAGAGGGTCCAAAACGACTCCCAGACTCTTTACCAATGATGACGGGCGTAGCGCCTCGCCATCCAGGGTAGGCAGCTGGATATCCCCACTGCCCGGTTGACCCAGCCATAGGATCTCCATCTTTGCTGGATTCACCCTCAACCTGCTGGCACGCAGCCATCCAGTAACAGCCTCGAGGCACTGATGGAAACAATCGGCCTTCCATCTTCAGCACAAGCTGAGTGTCATCAGCATACTGGTAACACTCCAGCCCAAGATATCCGATACGCAGGATGTATTTTCATTTACTAGACAAATTGGCCACAAATACCTGACACGCCCAAATTTGAATACTGATGAGGTTGGTGGGGAATTGGTTTTGTCATTTGGGAGTTGTAGTTGCTGGGATTTATAGTTCACCTACAATCAAAGAGCATTCTGAACTCCACCAACTATGAAACTGAACCAAACTTGGCACAAAGAACTCCCATGACTAACAGAAATAATGGAAGGATTTGGTGGGCATTGACCTTGAGTTTGGGAGTTGTAGTCCAACTGCATCCAGAGAGCACTGTGGACTCAAACAATGATGGATCTGGACCAAACTTGGCACGAATCCTCAATATACCCACATGTGAAAACTGGTGGAGTTTGGGAAAAATAGACCTTGACATTTGGGAGTTGCTGGGATTTATAGTTCACCAATAATCAAATAGCATCCTGAACTCCACCAATGATAGAATTGGGCCAAACGTCCCACACAGAACCTCCATAACCAACAGAAAATAATGTGTTTCTCTCTCCTGTTGTGCTGACTTGGACAAAAATACCGCATGTACTTGAGTATAAGCCAAGGCACCTAATTTTCCACAAAAAAGTGGGAAAATGAATTGACTCGAGTATAAGCCGAGGGTGGGAAATGCAGCAGTTACTGGTAAATCTCAAAATCAAAATAGATACCAATAAAATGGCATTAATTGAGGCATTAGGAGATTAAATGTTTTTGAATATTTACAGAAAACTGTAGTTTAGGATAAGTGTGTCCAACTCCGATAAAACCATTATTGTGACCTTCTTCAGTGTAAATGTGCTTATGTATCCTTCCAATAATAATAGAGTGAAATAATAAATGTAATAAAAATAATAGAGTAAAACAATATAAATGTAATAATAGAGCATATTGTGCTCTATTATTATCTCTAACATAATAATAACAGAGTAAAATAGTAAATAACCTTGGCTTGAGTATAAGCCATGGGGGGCTTTTTCAGCCTAAAAAGGGGCTGAAAAGCACGACATATACTCGAGTATGTATGGTATATCACTATATGAAGCAAGGAAATAGTGGAGGGAACAGAGAATGCCCCTTTAAAACTTGTTTTAGGGTGAGCTTTCATGGATTGCACGGGGACAAACAAACCGTCCTCAGAGGCTTTGGCGGGAATGAACATTTTATTCTGTTTAAGAAAACAGATAAATTATACAGTGATGGTTACAACAGACAAAAACCGCATGTATTTAGATTGAATCCTTGGTTGCCATCTTTTACTAGACTGTACTTGCAACTTGGTATATTTTGAGGAAAAGAAGAAATCTCCCAAACAAAAGCTTTGAGACTGAGGCCACGGAAACTTGACAGAGAGTTGAGATTAACATGCCACAAAACAGCTCTCATTCCCGGAAATGCCATTTCTGTAATCACTACCGATTTCCTCATCTGTGTATCCTTAAAATTTTTGTATCAATTGGCTGGGCCATATAGAACAAAAATAATAATTTACCCCACTGATAAAACACATTCCTTGACAAAATTCATGCCAGCTGGAAAATATACAATAATATAATTCTGGCCCAATAATAAGCACAGATACAACTGACTCCCTCCTACCTGATTAGCAACCAGAACCTTCAAATGAATAAGTATTTCCGGAATGTAGCACAGGACTCCATTGAGAAGTTCTTAAGAAGGAAACAGAGTCTCTCCAAGGTGATCATTTTCATGATAAGAGCTTGCTGTTGGCACCATGGTTTCGCAAAAAAATGCAGACTGCTCTGATTGATGGCAAGGGAAGCTGGGTTGTAACTGGAGACACTTGGTGGCCCCTTTGTCTGCTGTTTATGGCCCAGTTGAGAGGGGATCTCAAGCCTGTCACCACTCTCCAACCCGATCTCTGGGAATAAGCCGCAATTCGGAACCGTGCTTCAGGAAAACATTTCCTAATGTGGGGGGAAATGAAAGCTAGTAACTTGAGAAGCAACATGTGAAATAGCTTTTTAGGTAAATAATAAATGGGTTGCTGTGAGTTTTCTGGGCTATCCGGCCATGTTCCAGAAGCATTCTCTCCTGTGGTTTCTCCATCGTGGTCAACTGTGAATTGCACATATGGTATTTTCTGTGCCTGAGCAGACAGCTTCGGAATCTTCTAGACAAATTATTAAACATTTTTGGTGGTAGCCCCTCCCACTCTCCTAAAGAGTATATATAGCCAGAGGGCGGGGATACTGCTCCAGTTCTTTTCATCCACTACAGCAGCTCTTGAATGTTCGCTTCTGACTCACACTTAGTGGACTGCAGGAGTTAGAAAATCTCCAGGTTGTTTGTTAAGTATCGGAAGGATGCCAGTGGCCTTCCGGTTACCTCTCAACCTTTATCCTCATGGATTGTGTTGACAATCCGTTTGGCATATCAACGGGCTGGAAAAGATCCTCCTCACCAGCTGAAGGGCCTTTCCACCAGATCGGTGTCTACATCCATGGCCTTCCTAAGGAGCATACCGTTAGACATTGTGTGCCGTGCTGCCACCTGGTCTACTCCACTTACCTTTGTTCCCACTACAAGCTGGATGTTTCCTCCAGGAGAGACAATGAGTTTGTAAGGACAGTCCTCTTCTCTGCGGTGATGCGATACCCACCAACCAAGGTCAGTAGCTCAATAGTATACCAAATGTGCGATTTACAGTTGACCATGATGGAGAAATATGGGTTGCTTACCTGTAACCGTATTTCTCTGAGTGGTCACCTGTGAATTCACACATCCCCACCCATCCTCCCCGATTTTGTCATGCCTCTGTCCTGGCTACCGTGCACGGTGGAAGAACTGGAGCAGTAGCCCCTCCTGCTGGCTATACTCTCAAGGGGAGAGTGGGCGGGGCTACCACCAAAAATGTTTAATAATATGTCTAGAAGATTCCGAAGCTGTCTACTCAGACGCAGAAAATACCATATGTGCAAATTCACAGGTGACCTCGCAATCTCTGAGGATGCCTGACACAGATGTGAGTGAAACATCAGGAGGAAATGCTTCTGGAACATGACTAGCCAGCCCGGAAAACTCACAGCAAACCCACTGATTTCGGCCACTAAAGCTTTTGACAACACAAATAATAAATGGCTGTTTGGAAACCACTTGAGGGCCTCTATAGAAAATGTGCAAAACCATCACTGTATTTAGGCACTTGAGCTCAGCTCCCTGTCTAAGCCTTCTTAATAAAAGTTATAATGGCAATATAGTAGAGGCCAGAAACTTCATGCACTTTTCAGAGGCAGATTCTGCAGGAAGATGTGGGCCATGCTGCCTTTCCCTGGGACTTAATCTCCATTATAGTCAATGAAATGCAGAGAGAGAAATGACAGAAAAGTACAACTCACCAGCTGTCTGTGCAGGATTTATTCCTATTCCATCTAGAGGGGAAACAGAGAGTTAAAACAAGCATGCATGAAAAATCCATCATTGCATTGATCCTATGCAAACAAGACAGACCAACACACTAGGACACAGCGATCCTCGCTCAGCTCTAACTGGCAAAGGCAAGAAGGGTTGCTTAATCGTTTGAGTCAAAGGCACTCACTGCTCTTTACTCCTGGCAGAAAGTAAAGAAAGCTGCTCTGAAATCCCAGCAGCCTTATATTAAACTAAAAAACACAATTACCGTATATACTCAAGTATAAGCCGACCCGAATATAAGCCGAGGCACCTAATTTTACCATAAAAAACCGGAAAGACATATAGACTCGAGTATAAGCCGAGGGTGGGAAATGCATCCGCTACTGGTAAATTTCAAAATAAAAATAGATTACCAATAAAATTGCATTAATTGAGGCATCAGTAGCTTAAATGTTTTTGAATATTTACATAAAACTGTAATTTAAGATAAGACTACCCAACTCTGATTAAACCATTATTCTAACCTTCTTCAATGTAAATGTGCTTCTGTGTCCTTTCAATAATAATAGTCTAAAATAATAAATGTAATAATAACAGTAATAATAGAGTAAAATAATACATGTAATAATGATAATAATAAAGTTAAACTATACATTGAATGATAGAGTAAAATAATACATGTAGTAGTAGTAGTAAATAAAGTTTATTATTATTATTATTATTATTATTATTATTATTATTATCATTACTACTACTACTACTACTACTACTAAAGCTGCAGTTCAATATAAGCAGGTGTGCCTATAGCCTGTACCCACTTTTTCCTTCCAGCCACTTGGAGTACTCCCACTGGACATCTGAGCTCTTTTGGTGAAGCTTCACTCAGACACTATCTGGCAATACCGACCACTATCCCTGTGTCCCGGCGTTAAAACACTCACCGTTTGTTATGATGGCACTTGTTGCTGCCGGGACTTTGAACTAAACAGAACAGAAGCACAACGTATTAAAGGAAATCGGGATACCATAATCACTCATATCGTGCAACTATGACCCTCCCCACCGCTGGTGCCGACATATACCACATGCCCAAAAGGGAAGCCAGGTTGCTGGAAGGGAACATGAACCAGCCATAAAGATCAATTGCCCTGATGTGTGTGAATCGGAACTCTGGTATGTGGGAATTTCAGTGATTTATGAAATTGTAGGTAAAATCATATATGGGCTTAGAACTCAGGTATGTTGGACGAGTAAGCTTAATAACAAAAGACCCTCCTCATAAATGTACAGCAGTGTGAATCAGTAGCTCAAAGTGAGATAAAGAACAAAAACACGCAGACCAATGAAGAGAGGGGCCATGAAGCCAGTTCCAACTTGTCTCCAGTGTCATCAGTTGGGAGCCCCCTCTCCCCCAAGAACCAACTGCTGCTCTGAGATCAGAATGAAGAGACGGGCCATGAAGACAGTTCCAACTTGTCTCCAGTGTTATCAGTTGGGAGCCCTCACCCTCCAGCAACAACCGCTGCTCTGAGATCAGAATGAAGAGAGGGGCCATGAAGGCAGTTCCAAATTGCCTCCAGTGTCATCAGTTGAGAGCCCCCCCCCCCCCCAAGAACCAACTGCTGCTTTGAGATCAGAATGAAGAGAGGGGCCATGAAGACAGTTCCAACTTGCCTCCTGTGTCACCAGTTGGGGACCCCCCCCCCCCCCAAAAAAAACCAACTGCAGCTCTGAGATCAGAATGAAGGGACGAGCCATGGAAGCAGTTCCAACTTGTCTCCAGTGTCATCAGTTGGGAGCCCCCCCCCCCCCCAAGAAACCAACTGCTGCTCTGAGATCAGAATGAAGAGAGGGGCCTTCCTAGGCAGTTCCATCTTGTCTCCTGCACTGTGCTTATAATATAATATATTGTATATACATATATTGATAATATTGTAATGTATTAAATGTAATATTACTAATAATACTACAGTATAATGTTACAGTACAATATACTATATTTATCTAAAACTTTTATATCCCGATCTTCTCAACCTCCATAGATAATAATAATATATCGTATTTACTTTTTACTTGTAAGCTGCTCTGAGTCCCCTTCGGGGTAAGAAGGGCGGCATATAAATGTCGTAAATAAATAAATAAAATCTCTTCCACAGGAGGCTTTTGTTTGTAGTAAAATATAGGAATGCACTATTTAAAATAACAAGTTTTCCAAATAAACACAAATAAAGTTCTTTATACTTCCTTCTTTGCTTCCACCCTGGGCTTCTTTCTCATGCAGATAAACAGCTTCTAGTTTCACTCTCACAGAGCTTCCTCCCACGCCAAACTTACACGAGAGCTTCAACAGTAGCTTCACGCACAGCAGCCTTCACACTGGAGCTTCACCCACAATGGCTTTCAACCTAGGGCTTCCTCTCACTGAAGCTTCTCACACCAGGCCCACTCACACTGAGGCCTACTCCTACAAAGGCCTTCTCATACTGAGGCCTCTCTCACTCTGAGGGGTAAAGGCTACAGGCTGAGTTGCTATGGGTTTAGTCTTCTCACAAAAAATACTCCAAGACTCACAGGAGTTAAAGATACTCATGAGAAGTATCCATAGCAACACAAAGTTGATGCAAAGAGCCATTGCATGGGACCATACTTGGACATGCTTTATGCCAAAGACTAACAGTGCAATTCTGCTCTAGCAAGGGCATAAAGGTGTCCTGATGCTCCTACGTAACTGCTGCTTTTATTCCCTGCTTTGGGAATCTCTTGAAACAAATCAAGTAAAAAAGCACAAGAAAATGGCAACCATGACATTGTTTGGGAAAATAAGAGAGCAACTTACTTCTTCTGCAGCAAATTTCAAGACAGCCGTGAACGGTGTGACTTCAGGCACGCTCAGTCTACAGGAAACCGGAAATAACACAACTGTGAGACCAGAACACAAATCATGGGATCATGGAGTAGCTGTTTCACAGGGCCTTGAGCCTTCTCTGCCTAAGAGTGCCTGTGCCTCACCAAACTACAGCTTCCTGCATCCCACAGCATTGAGATTTGGCAGCTCAAGTGGTGTTAAACTGCATTAATCCCACAGTGAAGGGGGCAATGGGCACCTATTTAATTTGATTAATAAATAGCAATGGTATGAGGAATAGTTTGGGCAAATAAATAGCCTTAGTCTTTAGTGTTAGAATCTGGCATGAGAAAAACAGCCTGACAGGAAAATAAAACACAAACAAAAAACAGGCCCAGCAATAAACAGGCCATCACCCTTTTTAGAGATACAAAAGGAGACATCAGTTGAAAGTCTGGAATGCCAAACTGCATTAAATCACTACTGACCAAGTAGCCAGCTGCATTAAATCACTACTGAACAAGAGGTCATGACTTCGAAGCCAGCCCGGGTCAGAGTGAGCTCCCAACCATTAATAGTCTAGTTTGCTGTTGACTTATGCAGCCCAAATACAGTTGCATCTGTCAAGTAGAAAATTTAGGTACCACTTTATGCGGGGAGGCTAACTTAACTAATTTACCACACCATAAAACCTTCCAGCAGTGTGCATAAGAATGAGGAAGTACTCCATCAAGGACTCGGTGTTACAAGCGAATGGTGAAGCGGCAGCTCCCCCTGTGGTCGGAATCAAGCATACCCTCATGAAGCCAGAAAGCTGGAATGTTAAATTGTCTATGTCTGTCTATATATGTTGCATGTCTAAAGGCATTGAATGTTTGCCATGTAAATGTGCCTTGTAATCCACCCTGAGTCCCTTGTGGGGTGAAAAGGTTGGAATACTGTAAATAAATAAATAAACGAACTATTGGTGGGTTGTTGTAGGTTTTTTCGGGCTGTATGGCCATGGTCTAGAGGCATTCTCTCCTGACATTTCGCCTGCATCTATGGCAAGCATCCTCAGAGGTAGTGAGGTCTGTTGGAACTAGGAAAAAGGGGTTTATCTATCTGTGGAATGACCAGGGTGGGACAAAGGACTCTTGTCTGCCGGCCATAGGTTCTTAAATCCTTGTGTGCTACAGTTTATTGGTTATTGTTTATATGTGATTTATATTAATTGTATTGTGTTTATTGTTTTGTTTGTTGCTTTTGTTTTTATTGATGTGTCGTTGGGCTTGGCCTCATGTAAGCTGCTCCAAGTCCCTTGGGGAGATGGTGGCGGGGTATAAATAATAGAATCACCCCCGACAGATGGCCATCCAGCCTCTGTTTAAAAGCTTCCAAAGAAGGAGCCTCCACCACACTCCAGGGCAGAGAGTTCCACTGCTGAACAGATCTCAGCCAGGAACTTCTTCCTAATGTTCAGTTGGAATCTCCTTTTTTGTAGTTTGAAGCCATTGTTCTGCATCCTCGTCTCCAGGGAAGCAGAAAACAAGCTTGCTTCCTCCTCCCTGTGGCTTCCTCTCCCATATTTATACATGGCCCCCATGTCTCCTCTCAGCCTCCTCTTCTTAAGGCTAAACATGCCCAGCTCCTTAAGCCGCTCCTCATAGGGCTTGTTCTCCAGACCCTTGATCATTTTAGTCGCCCTCCTCTGGACACATTCCAGCTTGTCAATATCTCTCTTGAATTGTGGTGCCCAGAATTGGACACAATATTCCAGGTGTGGTCTAACCAAGGCAGAATAGACGGTTAGCATGACTTCCCTGGATCTAGACACTAGAATCATAGAATCCTAGAGAAAATGTTTTCTTTATGTCGTCGCTATCCGAATATTTTGATTATCGTATTAATATTAATCTTCATTTTTTCCTGCAAGTACTTTTTGAGTTGGTTCCAATTGGTTTGATTTTCCTTTTTCTGATTTTTAATTAGCTGTGACAGTCTATCCATATTCATAAATTCTCCAATCTTGGAGAGCCAATTCTCTATTATTGGGGGGTCTTTGTCTTTCCATTTTGGGGCGATCGTAATTCTCGCTGCGGCTGTGAGATAAAAAAGAATTTCTTCGTTTTTCCCAATTTCAAAATCCATTATATTCAACAGGTAGTATTCGGGTTTCAATTCGTATTTTATTTTGATAATATTTTTACAGGGCCTGTGGATTGTTATCCAGTATTTCTTAATGATCTTACAATCCCACCACATGTGGTGGTATGATCCCATTTCTCTTTCGCATTTCATAGAATCATAGAATCGAAGAGTTGGAAGAGACCTCATGGGCCATCCAGTCCAACCCCCTGCCAAGAAGCAGGAACATTGCATTCAAATCACCCCTGACAGATGGCCATCCAGCCTCTGTTTAAAAGCTCCCAAAGAAGGAGCCTCCACCACTCTCCGGGGCAGAGAGTTCCACTGCTGAACGGCTTTATAATAATAATAATAATAATAATAATAATAAAGTTTTTTTATTATTATAAAGAAATTGGAAGGAATAGAAGAGGAAGAGGAGGAAGGAAGGAAGGAGAGAATGAAAGAAAAAAAGGGAGGGAAAGAAGGATAGAAAGAAAGGAGGAAAGAAAGAAAAGAGAGGGGATGGTTGGCCACAGCAAGGCGTGGCGGAGGGGGGGGGGTAAAGCTAGTAATAATAATAAAAACTTTAACATTATAGACCAGTGATTCTCAACCTGGGGTCCCCAGATGTTTTTGACCTACAACTCCCAGAAATCCCAGCCAGTGTAGCAGCTGTTAGGATTTCTGGGAGTTGAAGGCCAAAAACATCTGGGGACCCCAGGTTGAGAACCACTGTTGTAGACTGATTCTACAGGTTGCCGGAAGTGACAACTCACAGCCTTCTATCTCTCTCTCTCCCGCCCCTCCCTCTGGAAAGCGACGTGTCCAATGCACCTCCCGCGCATGCGCAGTGCCCTCCCCAGGCGTCTCCCTTCCCTCAGGTCTCAGGGACTCACACTTTGTAAGGCAGCCGCGGGTCGGAGGTGAGCGTGACTTTGAACGTGACTTTGGACCTGTGGGAAAGGCGGAGAGGAAAGGCGTCAGCGTGGCCGAGAAAGAGCCGCCAAACGGAGAGAAAAGCTGCCCGCGGACTCACATTTTGATCGCCTCCGGCTGCTGCAGGGCCCACTTCCCGGCTCCGCGTGCTTCGTCACTTCCGGGGGTGTGTTTTTTCTCCTGTCAGGCCTTCCCACGTGACCTAACGCAGGGAGGGGCGGGGCTCTCTAGCCAAAGAGAGATTGAGAAGCTGCACCGGAAGTGGGGCGGGGCCAAGCCCGGAAGTGGTCGTGGCCAAGCCCGGAAGTGGGCATCATCAGAGCGCTGGAGGGCTTCCCGTCGCCATGAGCAAGAGGAAAGCCCCTCAGGAAAACCCCAACGACGGTATCACCGACTTCCTCACCGGTAGGTGGGCCTCAGGACGAAGACCAGCCCCGTGCATCAATAGGAGTGTGGTGGAGGCTCCTCCTTTCATAGAATCAAAGAGTTGGAAGAGCTGGAAGCCATCTGTCGGGAGGGATCAGATGTTGTTCTTCTACCTGGAATAGAATAATAGAATCGTAGGGTTGGAAGAGACCTCATGGGCCATCCAGTCCAACCCCCTGCCAAGAAGCAGGAATATTGCATTCAAATCACCCCTGACAGATGGCCATCCTGCCTCTCTTTAAAAGCTTCCAAAGAAGGAGCCTCCACCACACTCCGGGGCAGAGAGTTCCACTGCTGAACGGCTCTCACAGTCAGGAAGTTCTTCCTCATGCTCAGGTGGAATCTCCTTTTTTTGTAGTTTGAAGCCATTGTTCCATGTCCTAGTCTCCAGTGAAGCAGAAAACAAGCTTGCTCCCTCCTCCCTGTGGCTTCCTCTCACATATTTATAAATGGCTATCATATCTCCTCTCATCCTTCTCTTCTTCAGGTTAAACTTGCCCAGCTCCTTAAGCCGCTCCTCATAAGGCTTGTTCTCCAGACCCTTGATCATTTGAGTCACCCTCCTCTGGACACATTCCAGCTTGTCAATATCTCTCTTGAATTGTGGTGCCCAGAATTGGACACAATATTCCAGGTGTGGTCTAACCAAAGCGGATTAGAGCATGGGGAGCATGACTTCCCTAGATCTAGACACTAGACTCCTATTGATGCAGGCCAAAATCCCATTGGCTTTTTTTGCCGCCACATCACATTGTTGGCTCATATTTAACTTGTTGTCCACGAAGACTCCAAGATCTTTTTCACACGTACTGCTCTCAAGCCAGGCATTGTCCCCCATTTTGTATCTTTGCATTTCATTTTTTATGCCTAAGTGGAGTATCTTTCATTTGTCACTGTTGAACTTCATTTTGTTAGTTTTCTAATCTGTGTCTAATCTGTCAAGATCGTATTGAATCCTGCTCCTGTCCTCTGGACTATTGGCTATCCCTCCCAATTTGATGTTGTTTGCAAACTTGATGAACCTGCCTTCTAATCCTTGATCTAAGTCATTAATAAAGATGCTGAACAGGACCGGGCCCAGGACGGAACCCTGCTGATGGCACTCTGCTCGTCACTTATTTCCAGGATGAAGAGGAAGCATTGGGGAGAATCACCCTCTGGGTTTGTCCATTTAACCAATTACTGATCCACCTCACCGCAATTTTGCCTAACCCACATTGGACTAGTGGGGGCTTTTAAACAGAGGCTGGATGGCCATCTGTCAGGGGTGCTTTGAATGCAATATTCCTGCTTCTTGGTAGGGGGTTGGACTGGGTTGCCCATGAGGTCTCTTCCAACTCTAGGATTCTATTATTTTAGTGTCTAGATCCAGGGAAGTAATGCTCCCCATGCTCTTTTCTGCCTTGGTTAGACCACACCTGGAATATTGTGTCCAATTCTGGCCACCACAACTGAAGAGAGATATTGACACTCTAAAATAATCAAGGGTCTGGAGAACAAGCCCTATGAGGAGCAGCTTAAGGAGCTGGGCATGTTTAGCCTGAAGAAGAGAAGGCTGAGAGGAGACATGATAGCCATGTATAAATATGTGAGAGGAAGCCACAGGGAGGAGGGAGCAAGCTTGTTTTCTGCTTCCCTGTAGACTAGGATGCGGAACAATGGCTTCAAACTACAAGAGAGGAGATTTCATCTGAACATGAGGAAGAAATTCCTGACTGTGAGAGCTGTTTAGCAGTGGAACTCTCTGCCCTGGAGTGTGGTGGAGACTTCTTCTTTGGAAGCTTTTAAACAGAGGCTGGATGGCCATCTGTCAGGGGTACTTTGAATGCAATATTCCTGCTTTTTGGCAGGGGGTTGGACTGGATGGCCCATGAGATCTTTTCCAACTCTATGACTCTATGTGGGCTGGACAATGAGGTCGATCTGCCATAGGTTAAGCGACCGAACCCAAAGGGCGCTTCTCCCCAATGGCACCGGGATTGTGGCGCAGCTGGCTGAGTGTCAGCTGCATTAAGATCACTCTGACCAAAAGGTCATGAGTTCGAAGCCAGCCCGGGTTGGAATGGGTTTCCAACCAATTGTGTGTAGCCTGTTGTCGAGCTTTGCAACCCAAAAGACAGTTGCATCTGTCAAGTAGGAAAATAAGGTATCACCTTAAAGTGTGGGGAGGCTAAATTAACTGATTTATGAGCCATAAAGAAGACTCCAGCAAAGCATTCCAGCGGGGAAGCATGCGGGGAATGCGGAAGTGCTTCATCAGCATCGCAGATGGACGATGAAAGCGACAGCTTCCCTGGTGGCCAGAAAAAGTTAAATAGCCTCTGTATATGTCTGTATATGTTTGTATGTCAAAAAATTGGCATTGAATGTTTGCCATATATGTGTACACTGTAATCCGCCCTGAGTCCCCTGCGGGGTGAGAAGGGAGGAATATAAAAGCCGTTATAAATAAATAAATAAATAAATAATTAAATGGTTCCTCCTCTTCATCCTGGAAAGACGGGACTAGTGGAGTGCCAGGAAGAGGGTCCTGTCCTGGGCCCAGTTCTGCTCAACATCTTTATTAATGGCTTAGATGAAGGTACCTGTTGTTGTATTCTTTACTGCCACTTACATTTTTTGCAACAAATCCTCTTTTCAGAACTGGCCAACTATGAGAGAAATGTGAACAGAGCCATCCACAAATACAATGCTTACAGGTGAGGTCTCCATGACGGGAGGGAAGGAAGTATTTTAGGTTTTGATGGGAATATTGCTGCCAAAAAAAATGTTAGAAGAAAAGAACATCATATTTGTCCCTTTTCTTTTACAATTTGACTACCTGTCTGATACTGTTGCATTGTGTCAAGGGCAGCCTCCTTTAATCTGATACCAGTCTCTGTCTCTCCATCTCCTTTGGTGTAGTCTTGCAAGAAGGAAACGGCATACAGGAGGAACTTGATTTCACCTCTTATCCATGGAGAGGCAGGTTCTTCATTACCATATATACTAAAGTATAAGTCAACCCGAATATAAACAGAGGTTCCTAATTTTAGCACAAAAAACTGGAAAAACGTATTGACTCAAATATAAGCTGAGAGTGGGAAATACAGCAACTACTGGTAAATTTCAAAATAAAAATAGATACCAATAAAATTACTTTAATTGAGGGCTCAATAGGATAAATGTTTTTGAATATTTACATAAAATTGTAATTTAAGATAAGACTCTCCAACTCTGATTTAAACCATTATTCTAACCTTCTTCAGTGTGAATGTTCTTACATATCCTTCCAGTAAAGACAGTAAAATAATAAATGTGACAATAATAATAAGAGTAAAATAATGGAAATGTAATAATAACACTAAGATGGCGGCATGGTAGGAGCAGCGAACCTTAGCTCCGGCAGAGGAAAGAAGTTTAACCAACCAAACCTTGCCGCCTGGGCCATAAAAAAAAAACCGCTCCTATAGCTGTCAAACCAGGGTCACGAAGGTGGCCTTGGGGAAGCAACTGAAGGAGCGCTGAAGGAACGCCGACAGAGGCAGAACTGGAAAGAAGAAGGAGGTAGAGCGGCTAGCCACCATTGCAGCTCGTGGGCTTACAAACTTGCTCCCTCCCTGCTCCTCACTCCCCTGGACTGCATGTTTGTCCCCTGCTGACCTGCTCCGGCGTTTCGGACGGGTTTGAGGCCGCTCGGGTGGAGGACGGGTGCCATCCTTTGTGCCCGCTCGGGGACACGTTCCGCCACGTCGGGCCCGGGGTCGAGGACGCGCCGGACCGAGGACGCGCCGTGCCGCCGGTCGGTGCCTGGCTGCTGACTGCGGTGGGTGGCTCCGTAGCTTTGCCTGGCTGCTGACTGCGGTGCCTGGCTGCTGACTCCGGTGCCTGGCTGCTGACTGCGGTGGGTGGCTCCGTAGCTTTGCTTTGCGGCCTTTGCGGCCTTTCGTTTTCGACCTTCGCGTCCCTTCGTTTTCGGCCTTCACGGCCTTTCATCGGCGGCTTGCCGGGCTGTTGTGCCGCCGCTGTTGCTCCCTGCGGCTGCGGGGAAGAGGATTGCCCGGAGCCGAGAGGGAGCGTTACTGTTCTGGCTGACTGGCCCCTTGGGTTTCCGGGCCTCCATCGTGCCGGCCTCCATTGTCCCGGCCGTCGGCTGCTTCGACGGGCGCTGACTTGGCTTCGACCAGGTTTCCAACGTTCTGGCTCTCAGCCAGCTTTCCAACGCGCCATCTTGAGGGCTGGCTTTCGGCCAGCTTTCCAACGCGCTGGCCTCATCGCCCTCCAACGCGCGGTCGCCATCTTGAGGCTTGGATTGCTCGTCCAGGACCTGGCCAGCCCTTCCAACGCCCAAGCATATGCTCTTTAGCAGGCCTGGAAGTGTTTTTACTCCTGTAGGACAATCAGATAATAGAACCAGAACTAGCTGCTGGCAACAACTATCTTGCCACCACCTTTTTGAAATCTGCCGCCATCGCATGAGACCTCCATCATCTCATTTGTTAACCATCAATTTCCGGAAAGTTGTGTTGACCATCTTTTGGCCCCAGCATTCTGGCATCTCGCTGTTTTCCAATTTTAGATAGAATTTTAGATAGATTGTGTTGACCATCGCTTTTAATTCCGTCTGTGTTTGACCTTTTGATTGCGTGGACCATCTTTCGATCATTGCTAATTTGTCTGTCTGTGCCGATCCTTTTTGACTTGCAATCCATTTTACGAGTGTGCTGACCATCTTCGATTGTATTGACCACTGTTTTAAACTGTGCTGATTATCTTAATTGTGCTGACCTTCTCTGATGGTGCTAACTAATCCGATTATGTGACTATCTTCTCAACTGCGCTGACTAATTTCACTGTGGTTGCGTAGAGCACTTTATTAATAGTGTGATCTTAGCACTTTATTAACTGCGTGATCTTAGCACTCTATTCTATTAGCACTTATATTATTACTCTGTGGCACTTTAACCAACTTTAGCACTTTAACTGATTCGATACATCTAGCGTTGTATACCTCCATGACGCACTCCATTAAGCACTTTAGGGTTAATTGTTAAGCCACCGCACTTTTATTGTTATTCCTTTGTGTGTGTTGACATAAAAATCCATCTGTACCCTAAGAGCCTTAACCAACCCCCTGATTGTATTTAACAGCTGTTACTCATGTTATTATCCACTCCCTGGCATTTGTTAACCTGGTTACTAATTGCATATGTGGGTCAGAGGGAATGGAATAGCTCAGGGGGACCCGAATATAACTTAATAAGAACGGGAAATGACTGGAAGGCAAAGCCTTGGCAAACTGGAGCTGTAATATGTCAAACAGCCTACAATGATCCTTGGGTTGTTATTATAGATGTTGAATGCGTCATGGAGGAGGGAGAGGCTTCCGTTAACCGAGGAGCCCCCATAGAAGTCTTGGTGGGGATGGGAAGATACGGGAAAGGGAGACCTTCTATTCGGCCTAGGGAACGTGGAACAACATTAGTAATCCCAAATCGGTCTCCTGATACGGTAAGTTGGTGTAACCAGGTTGGCGGTCCCTCGGGATTGAAAGTGGTGCTGTTGAACGCCAGATCTGTCAATGGCAAAACAACTTTCATCCAAGATTTAATCCTGGATGAACGGGCAGATCTGGCGTGCATCACAGAAACCTGGCTGGACGAAGCGGGAGGGGTAAATTTGACCCAGCTTTGTCCACCCGGGTTCTCTGTGCAGCACCAACCGAGATCCGGAGGGTGGGGAGGCGGGGTTGCAGTGGTCTACAGAGATTCCATTCTTCTGACCAGGACCCCCATCCCGCAGTCAACAAATTTTGAATGCGTCCACCTGAGGGTGGGTGACCGGGACAGATTAGGGATTCTGTTAGTGTACCGTCCACTTCGCTGCACTACAGTCTCCCTACCTGAGCTAGCGGGGGTAGTCTCGGACCTGGCACTGGAGTCCCAACGGCTGCTTGTGCTGGGGGACTTCAATGTCCACGCCGAGGCTGCCCTAACGGGAGCGGCTCAGGACTTCATGTCTACCATGGCGACCATGGGGCTGTCCCAACAAGTATCTGGCCCCACCCACAGTGCTGGACATACATTGGACTTGGTTTTCTGTCAGGGATGGGAGGAAGGCGGCGGTGTTGAGGAGTTATCCATCTCTCCGTTGCCATGGACCGACCACCACCTGGTCAGCTTTAGACTTACTGCACTCCCTAACCTCCGCAGAGGTGGAGGACCTATTAAATTGGTCTGCCCCAGGAGGCTTATGGATCCGGATGGATTCCTGATGGCTCTTGGGGAATTCCCCGCCACCTCGGTTGGTGATCCTGTTGATGCCCTGGTCGCTCTCTGGAATGGGGAGATGACTAGAGCAATAGACACGATCGCTCCAGAACGTCCCCTCTCAAGTAGCCGAACTAAACCAGCCCCTTGGTTTACTGAGGAGCTGGCAGTGTTGAAGCGAAAGAAGAGGGAACTAGAGGGCGTGTGGCGTTCAGATCCGAGCGAGCCAAATCGAACACGGTTTGTGTCCTTTTTAAGGTCATATGCCGCGGCAATAAGAGCCGCAAAGAAAACCTTCTTTGCGGCCACTATTGCGTCTGCAAAGAACCGTCCGGCTGAACTGTTTCGAGTTGTCAGAGGCCTGTTAAAACCCACCATTCAGGATGGGTGCCCTGATGACTCGGCAGCTCGCTGTGAAGCCTTTGCTCAGTTCTTTGCAGACAAAGTCGCTTTGATCCGCTCTGGACTGGACACCATATTAACGGCAGTCTCAGAGGATGTAACACGAGCATCTGCTTGTCCAATTTTGATGGATTCATTTCAATTGGTTCAAACTGAGGATGTGGACAAGGTGCTTGGAGGAATGAGATCTACCACATGCATCCTAGACCCCTGCCCATCCTGGCTTCTAAAGGAGGCCAGAGGGGGATTGGCCGAGTGGGTAAAGGTGGTGGTTAATGCCTCCCTTCGGGAAGGCATATTTCCAGCCAGCTTAAAGCAAGCTGTGATAAAACCGCTGTTGAAGAAACCATCACTGGACCCCACTCAATTCGTCAACTATCGGCCTGTTTCCAATCTCCCCTTTTTGGGCAAAGTCATGGAACGTGTGGTGGCCTCACAACTCCAGGCATTCTTGGTAGACACGGATTATCTGGATCCGGCACAGTCTGGCTTTAGGCCGGGGCATGGTACCGAGACAGCCTTGGTCGCCTTAGTGGATGATCTCCGTCGGGAGCTTGACAGGGGGAGTGTGTCCCTGTTGGTGCTACTCGACCTCTCAGCGGCCTTCGATACCGTCGACCACGGTATCCTTCTGGGATGCCTCGCGGGAATGGGTCTCGGAGGTACTGTTTTGCAGTGGCTCCGGTGATTCCTCGAGGGCCGGTCTCAGAAGGTGTTACTGGGGGACTCCTGTTCTACCCCACAACCTTTGTTTTGTGGGGTTCCTCAGGGTTCAATACTGTCCCCCATGTTGTTTAACATCTACATGAAGCCGCTGGGTGAGATCATCCGGAGTTTCGGGGTGCGGTGTCATCTGTACGCAGATGATGTCCAACTCTGTCACTCCTTCCCACCTGCTACTAAGGAGGCTGTCGAGGTCCTGAACCGGTGCTTGGCCACTGTGACGGTCTGGATGGGGGTGAACAAATTGAAATTGAATCCAGACAAGACAGAGGTACTCCTGGTCAGTCGCAGGGCCGAACAGGGTATAGGGCTACAGCCTGTGTTAGACGGGGTCGCACTCCCCCTGAAGACACAGGTTCGCAGTTTGGGTGTGATCTTGGACTCATCGCTGAGCCTGGATCCCCAGGTTTCGGCGGTGACCAGGGGAGCATTCGCACAGTTAAGACTCGTGCGCCAACTGCGACCGTACCTTGGGAAGTCTGACTTGGCCACGGTAATCCACGCTCTGGTTACATCCCGCCTTGACTACTGCAACGCTCTCTACGTGGGGTTGCCTTTGAAGACGGCCCGGAAGCTCCAATTAGTCCAGCGGGCGGCAGCCATGGTATTAACAGGAGCAGGGCGCAGGGAGCATACAACTCCTCTGCTGTACCAGCTCCACTGGCTACCGAGCCCAATTCAAAGTGCTGGTTTTGACCTTTAAAGCCCTAAACGGTTCTGGCCCTACATACCTATCCGAACGTATCTCGGCCTATCAGCCCACCAGGACCCTAAGATCTTCAGGAGAAGCCCTTCTCTCCATCCCACCTGCTTCACAAGTGCGGCTTGCGGGAACGAGAGATAGGGCCTTTTCTGTGGTGGCCCCCCGGCTTTGGAATGCCCTCCCTACTGAAATAAGATCAGCCACCTCGCTAATGGCATTTCGGAAACAACTGAAAACTTGGATGTTCGAGCAAGTTTTCAACTAATTCCAATGTGATGATGTTTTGATCATGGACTAGCAATCAAGGATAACGAATTGGATTACGACTTTAACTATGAGATGTTCCGGTCTGTATTGGTGGCCCAATACTATGTATGTATATGTATGTATTTTTATATTCTATTTTATATTTTTAAAGTGAATATTGTATTTTTAAATATGTTGTAAACCGCAATGAGTCGCCGCACAGGCTGAGATATTAGCGGTATACAAGTGTACCAAATAAATAAATAAAACACTAGTAATAGAGTAATATAATAAATGTAATAATAGAGTAAAATAATGGAAATGTAATAATAACAATAATAAATAAAGTAAAATAATAAAGGTAATAATAGAATAAAATAATGGAAATGTAATAATAATAATAAATGTAATAATAGAATGGAAATGTAATAATAGTAAAATAAATGTAGTAATAGAGTAAAATAATAAATTTAATAATTGTAATAACAACAGAGTAAAGTAATTAATAATCTTGACTCAAATATAAGTTGAGAGGGGTTTTTTCACCCTAAAAAGGGGCAGAGAAACTTGGCTTATACTTGAGTATATACGGTATGTTTGAAAAATGGAGGCCCAGCACAAAAGTTTAGGAACATTTGCCTACTGGACCTTTTAAATTGTTAACCAGTGATATTCTGAATATGCCTGAGCACTTCTTTTCTAAACCAAATGATATTTATTAACATAATTCTTAATAAAAATGTGAATAAAAGTTGGCTGCAAAATGGAGGGCTCTGGCCTCTGGCCTTTTCCCTTTGGCTAACCAAAATAAAGATTTGTTTTCTCGTACAGAAAAGCAGCCTCCGTAATTTCCAAGTACCCAAGCAAGATCAAAAGTGGAGCCGAAGCCAAGAAACTAGTAAGTCCTGTAACTTGGCCAGGTTGGGATGTTCCTTCTTAAAGAAAAAAAATGAATTTCTGTGCTTGTCTGTGGTTTGGTTGAATACTTTTACTGTGACCTAACCAGCAAAAGAGAATGTACACTTTTTCTTGATTTATAGAGTGATCGAAAAGAAAAAAATGTAGGAATATTTTGATTGTGCTTTTCCTGTATGGCAGGGGATTGGAATGTATGGCCCATGTGGTCTCTTCCAACTTTATTATTCTAGTTAGAAATGCTATTGCATTTGCTTAGAGGTTTGATATTGTCTTATACCCTGTTTCCCCCGAAAATAAGACAGTCTCTTATATTAATTTTTCCTCCTAAAGATGTGCTAGGTCTTATTTTCAGGGGATGTCTTATTTTACCATGAAGAAGAATTCACACTTATTGTTGAACAAAAAAATGAACATCTATTATATACTGTACAGTAGTTGTCACCACAAACCAGCATAACCAGACAAACTGTGAATCCTATCAAGAATTTCTTGTTATTACTATTGTTTCATGCACAGTGATCTATGGTACATTTACCGATCCCGATATTTATGAACACAAAGGAGGATTTATTCAAGGCATGCTCTGGTGGTCTGTTCGGCAGGCATGCTTCTAAACAAAAACTTTGCTAGGTCTTACTTTCGGGGAGGCCTTATATTTCGCAATTCAGCAAAAGCTCTACTGTGTCTTATTTTTAGGGGATTTTTTGGGGGGAGGGGAACAGAGCAATAAACGTGAAATGTGTTTAAAATATCACAGAATGTAAGAAACAACAAATACCAAAATGTCTTACAACTGTAGAAGACATTGAGAGCACATTGATGTGGAAAAGTGGAGTTCTTTGGGGTTTCCTCTGCCACCCATTTTGTGCCTTTTTGCAACTCTTAATGTCAAGGGTCATGTAATGTATTTCACCATATACACTCATCCATGTTTCAGGATGGCGTAGGAGCTAAAATTGCTGAAAAGATCGACGAGTTTTTGTCTACTGGGAAACTACGAAAACTGGAAAAGGTACGGATTTGGATTGGGTGGGGGGAGCTAGGGTTCTCTTGCCCTCTTGCCAGTTAGGAACTTGCTTGTTGTGGTCCATGCTGGCAAGAGTTCCCTCCCTGCCCAATTGCTCTTACAGCACTTGGCTTCTGTAGACTCACAGGTTGCCCCTTTTCTGCTTCCTAGACAGTTTCCTCTTACAATCATTTCGTATCACTCACACACAGCTCCCCTCCACCCAAGTCTATTTTCCAAAACCAAACATATACTTTCTGTTTTAGTCTTGGTTTTATTTTTTTCCCTGGCATTCTTGGAAGTCTGTGCCACTCCTAGAGCAATGTTTCTCAACCTGAGGATCGGGAGCCCTGGTGGGGTCACAAGGGTGTGTCAGAGGGGTTGCCAAAGACCTTCCGAAAACATATATTTGATGGTCTTAGGCAACCCTTTGGCAGAGAAGGCTGAAGATCTCTCCACCTGTCCTTTTCTTCCTTTCTGGAAACAGAGGGCAAATCCTCCTACCAAGAGCCCTCCTCCGTTGTGATTGGCTGGCCTCTCAGCCAAGGAAAGGGCTGTTCCTGAGACTCCCAAGTGAGGAGGGGAGAGCAGGTGTGCTTGGCGCATGGCAGTATGGTGCACATATGTGGGTGAAAGGGAGCGTGCAAGTCTGGAGGAAAGCTCACACAAGAAAGGGGGGTTCTGTGTGGGACGTTTGGCCCAATTCTGTTGTTGGTGGGGTTCAGAATGCTCTTTGATTGTAGGTGAACTATAAATCCCCACAACTACGACCCCCAAATGTCAAGCTCTATTTTCCCCAAACTCCACCAGTGTTCACATTTGGCATTTTGAGTATTTGTGCCAAGTTTGGTCCAGATCCCTCATTGTTTGATTCGACCATGCTCTCTGGATGTAGGTGAAATACAATTCTAAAACTCAAGGTCCATGCCCACCAAACACTTCCAGTATTTTCTGTTCGTCATGGGAGTTCTGTGTGCCAAGTTTGGTTCAATTCCATCATTGGTGGAGTTCAGAATACTCTTTGATTGTAAGTGGACTATAAATTCCAGCTACTACAACTTCCAAATGGCAAAATCAATCCCTTCCCCCAAACCCCATCAGTATTCAGATTTGGATGTATCGGGTATTTGTGCAAAATTTGGTCTGTGAGTGAAAATACATCCTGCCTATCAAATTTTTTTTGGAAATATTTTTATTTAGAATAAGTGTTCTTAAGGTAGAGTGTGATAGGAAAAACTAGAATTTTCCGTACAATTATAATGAGAACATTGTTGAACATGTAAAGTGGGGGAACAATATAAGTAGATAGGATAGTGGAAATGAAAGAGGGGGAAAGGTGAGAGGGAAGAAGAGAGGAAAAAAAATCTGCCTATCAGATATTTACATTGACGCTTCATAACAGTAGCAAAATTACAGTTATGAAGTAGCAACGAAAATATTTTTATGGTTGGGGTCACCACAATACAAGGAACTGTATTTAAGGGTTGTGACATTAGAAAGGTTAAGAAACACTGTCCTAGATAGTCCTGCTGCAGGTGGTAGGTAGTGATGATGGAGGAAAAAAACAGAGGGGGCTTCAGAAGGCTTGATGGGAGTTACTGCTCAGACTGGAATCCTGGGATGGTCACCTTGTTTTGCCCATTGGGACGGCCAGCGCTGGACTAACTCCTGGGAGCCTGAGACTCCGTCTGACCTCTTTTCCCATCCCAAAATAAAGGAGGTCACCTCTGTCCTGTGTGAGTTTCCTCCTGCAGCTTGCAGAAGAGTCACTCTGTGCCCTTTCCGTCCCCTCTAGATCCGACAGGATGACACGAGCTCTTCAATCAATTTTCTGACCAGAGTTAGCGGCATTGGGTAAATACGGGAGTCTGGGGGAGGCTCCTCTTGGTTCTGCAGTTGCTGGCACCAGTGATTTTCCTGTCTCTCCTCTGTGCAGACAATGCATCTAATACACACAATGGCTGACACAGCCTTCCCATCCTACCTGTACCTCCGTTCTGGACTTCCCTCTCCCTTCACAGGATTTGGTTGTTTTGCTTCTTACTCAGCTGAAAAGCCTTATTGGTTACTTAGGTGATCTCTCATAGCCCGAGGAAACTACAAGAAAGGAGATTCCATCTGAACATGAGGAAGAACTTCCTGACTATGAGAGCTGTTCAGCAGTGGAACTCTCTGCCCCGGAGTGTGGTGGAGGCTCCTACTTTGGAAGCTTTTAAACAGAGGCTGGATGGCCATCTGTCAGGGGTGGTTTGAATGCAATTTTCCTGCTTCTTGGCAGGGGGTTGGACTGGCTGGCCCACAGGTCTCTTCCAACTCTATGATTCTATGAGGATGATGATCCTCCAAGTATAGTGTCTTGGCAGTGGATATATAGGTGGCTATGGAGCCCTATTCTTGAGCCGCATGTTCTTCCGCAGTGAGGACATCGGTTTCCCAGTCAGGATCGGCTTGGCGCGCTTTCCTTTTGGCACGTTTCTCCCTTTCTCCCTCTTCAAATTCCGCAGCTCTGCTGGTCACAGCTAACCTCTAACTAGAGCACTCAAGGGCCAGGGCTTCCCAGTTCCTTCTTGGTGTCTGTGCCACAGCTAGCTTTAAGCCCATCTTTAAATCTCTTTTCCTGCCCACCAACTTTCCATTTTTCATTCTTGAGTTGGGAGTATAGTAACTGCTTTGGGAGACGGTGATCGGTCATTCAGACGACGTGGCCAGCCCAGTTGAGTTGATGGCGTAGGAGCATTGCTTCAATGCTGGTGGACTTTGCTTCTTCTTCCAGCACAATGGCATTTATCTGCCTGTCTTCCCAAGAGATTTGCAAGATTTTTCTGCGGCAACGCTGATGGAATTCCATGAGTTGAGTGTGACGTCTGTAGAAAGTCTGCTTTTTACAGGCATAGAACATGGTTGGGAGGACAATGGCTTCATAAACAAGCACCTTGGTCTCCATACGGATGTCGCGATCCTCAAACTCTCTCTGCTTCATTTGAAAAAATGCTGCACTCGCAGAGCTCAGGCGGTGTTGTATTTCAGTGTCAATGTTGACGTTTGTGGAGAGGTGACTTCCAAGGTAGTGGAAATGGTCAACATTTTCTAACATTACTCCATTAAGCTGTATTTCTGGCATTGCAGAGGGATTGACAGGTGTCTGCTGGAAGAGCACTTAGATTTTCTTGATGTTCAGTGAGAGGCTGAGCTTCTCGTATGCTTCTGCAAAAGTGTTTAGGGTAGCTTGTAGGTCATCTTCTAAGTGAGCACAGACTATGTTTTCATCAGCATATTGGAGTTCTATAACGGATGTTGTTGTGACCTTGCTTTTGGCTTTCAGTCTGCTGGGGTTATATAACTTGCCATCTGTCCAATAGATAGATGATTGGCATGGTGGCATTATTGGTATGGTGGCATTCACTCTTTGGTTTACGTTAAAATGTGACACCTTGCTTGCTGATGAGATTTATGTGTCTTTTTTTCCATTCAGTCCTGCTGCTGCCAGAAAATTTGTGGATGAAGGAATAAAAACATTGGAAGGTGAGTCCACTTTCTCCATTATCAGTGGTTGAGTGAGTGGGAAGGCAGCTGCTGAACTCCTTACCCTCGAACAAATCCACATCTGTCCCAAGTTAGGGATGCCTATAAATCCAAGTTTTTTTCTTGCTGTCCATCCACCTTCTGCCCTTCACTTACGGCCTGCTTCTCCTCTTCCTAGATCTGAAGAAGAATGCGCACAAACTGAACCATCACCAACAGATCGGTTTGAAGTAAGACAGGCCTATTTTATTTCTCCGAGATTTGGGTTTGGGTATCTGTAACTGGGCTTGTATTTACCTAGAGCAGGCCTGGGCAAACTTTGACCCTCCAGGTGTTTTGGACTTCAACTCCCACAATCCCTAACAGCCGGTAGGCTGTTAGGGATTGTGGGAGTTGAAGTCCAAAACTCCTGGAAGGACGAAGTTTGCCCAGGCCTGGCCTAGAGGTAAAAAAAAACTTTTGAGAAAACATTCAAGGGCACCACTTGAGCCAGACCTTTTTTGAGCTGGCTTGGTTAACCAGCTTGTGGTGCAGCCATAAGCATCTGATTTGTTGCTATCTGAAATGCCATGGAATTTAAATGCCTTAAGCTGCCAGAATGAATAAAAGGCATTTCCTGTTGGAAATAACAACCTTCCAAGCCTTCACTATTAGTTTGTTACTGTATATATATTTGCTAACCTGTAATATATATATATGTTGATTTGCCAGTTTGTTTATTTATTTATTTACTTTATTTATTTACAGTATTTATATTCCGCCCTTCTCACCCCGCAGGGGAATCAAGGCAGATTACAATGCACATATACATGGCAAATATTCAATGCCATTTAGACATGCAACATCTATAGACAGACAAGTTCAGCAGCTCAGCGGTTTAACTCACTGTGCCACCAGGGGCTCCAAAAACATACTGATAACAAAATGGAGTCTTGAGTCTGAACATGCTCAGTACAATCACATGTCTGTAGCCCCTCCCACATCAAAGAGGTCAGTCAAACGGATGGGGCTGTGGCACAGCTGGTTAGTATCCAGCTGCGTTAAATCACTATTGACCAAGAGGTCATGAGTTCGGAGCCAGTTCGACCATTAATAGTCTAGCTTGCTCTTGACCTGTGCAGCCCAAGAGACTGTTGCATTTGTCAGGTAGGCAATTTAACATTCCAGCTTTTCCGACTTCATTAGGGTATGCTTGATTTTGGCCACAGGGGGAGCTGCTACTTCACCATCCACTTGTGACACCGAGTCTTTTGATAGAGTACTTCCTCATTCTTCCATTTGCTGCAGGAAGGTTTTATGGCATCGTAAATTAAATTAGCCTCCCCGCATAAAGCAGTACCTAAATTTCCTACCTGACAAATGCAACAGTCTCTTGGGCTGCATAGGTCAAGAGCAAGCTAGACTATTAATGGTCGAACTGGCTCCGAACTCATGACCTCTTGGTCAATAGTGATTTAACACAGCTGGATACTAACCAGCTGTGCCACAGCCCCATCTGTTTGACTGACCTCTTTGATGTGGGAGGGGCTACAGACATGTGATTGTACTGAGCATGTTCAGACTCAAGACTCCATTTTGTTATCAGTATGTTTTTGGAGCCCCTGGTGGCACAGTGAGTTAAACCGCTGAGCTGCTGAACTTGTTGACTGAAAGGTTGGTGGGTCAAATCTGGGGAGTAGGGTGAGCTCCTACTGTTAGCCCCAGCTTCTGCAAACCTAGCAATTCGAAAACATGCAAATATGAGTACATCAATAGGTACCACTCTGGTGGGAATGTAATAGCGCTCCATGCAGTCATGTTGGCCACATGACCTTGGAGGTGTCTACGGACAACGCCAGCTCTTTGGCTTAGAAATGGAGATGAGCACCACCCCTCAGAGTCAGACATGACAGGACTTAATGTCAGCACCTCAGACTTATGTTTTTGGAGTTCAATGGAAATAGTATGTTTTTGTACTTCAATGGAATCAGTATGCTTTTGGATTTATGCAGGAACAGTTTACTATATGTTTGCTTTGAGAAGCAGTGAGTCCAGTTATACAGTTTGGACTTTCATAAGATGTATACTTAAGGACTTTGGAATATGGACTGTTGATTAAGAATGATGCCTTATGTTCTCAACACAGAGAAACCTCATCTTATCTATAACTGAACTTTAATAAGAAACGTGCCTGTATGGTGAATTAATTCAAGATGTTTGCGAGTAAAGAAAGATATTTTACTTTTCAAATAAGACTTTGTATTTTATCTCTGCATGCGTATTTTAAACTAAGAGGTTTCACGGGAGAGTATATGTTTGGGGCAATTGCAATTTCAACGTCAAAGAAGCATCTTAAAAACTCTGCTAGCCAAATATATTTTTGTGCAGTGGCATGCCTTTGTCCCTGGCAGTTCAAAGACATGGTTACCTGTGTGCCATTACATGATTGCTTGTGAACATCACTTGTTCAAAGGGGTGACTTCTAAGAAGATAATGCCATTTCTTGAGTAGTGGTTTTCAAAAGGTGGTCTCCAGGTGTTCATGGAGATTTACATTTGCCAAAAAGGATATGACGTCACTTTTCCTTTTCAAAAAGGTTATGATTGCCATTTTTTTCTAAAATTTCCCACCTGTTTGAATGTTTTCTCAACTTGCAGCAATACAAGCAGATGCTGCTTGGACCTACCCTGGTAGAAAATGCTATATTCTTATAGCCCAAGACAAGGGAAAGATCTTCCTGATCTTTGGCCACCGAGAAAGATAGGAAGGAGATTTCAGACTTCCAGAATTATCGTATAGAAAGTGTGTATGAGAATGAGAAGCCAGATCACTAAAACTCCACAGACAACTCCCAACAAAGACCTTTCTTCAAAGCAAGAGTCTGAGGCCCTCATCCACAGCTGCCTCCTTATTCTGGCTCTATTGTCATCAACAGGTATTTTGAGGATTTTGAGAAGAGAATCCCTAGGAATGAAATGCTGGAGATGCAGGTGAGCAAAGGTGTCAATAGCCCGGAAATTTCAACTGGTCCAACAAGTGGCAGCCAGACTATTAACTGGTGCAAATTACAGGGAGCAGTCTACCTCCCTGTTTAAGGAGCTCCATTGGCTGCAGTTTATTTTCCGGTCCCAATTCAAGGTGCAGGGTTTTACCCACAAAGCCCTGAACGGTTTGGGACCCGCCTACCTGCGCAACCGCATTTCCTTTTACGAACCTACACGATCCCTTCGATCTTTCGGAGAGGCCCTTCTCTCACTCCCGTTCCCTTCGCAAGTGCGACTTGTGGGTACAAGGGAGAGGGCCTTCTCTGTGGTGGCCCCCTGGCTCTGGAACTCGCTCCCCAGAGAAATTAGGCAAGTCCCCACCCTGGCAGTCTTCAGGAAGAGCCTGAATGAATGAATGAACAATAAGCCCTGACCTGATCAAACCCTTCATAAAAATACCCTTGGAAGCACTTTATCTTACCTGTTAGTGCAATTAAACCCTCCTTCGTCCCTCGGATCCCCTGTCTAGATGCATTATATTGCTCCCCCAGTGTTTTTAAACTTTGAATTCCTGCAACCAGCCCAGCCCACTGTGATCAACTTTTTGTGTTCAAATACTGTGATTTTATTTTGTCTGATGTGTTTATTTATACTGTTTTTCTTTTTATTATTATTGTTGTTGTCGTTTTCTTATGTGTATATTTGCATTGTTGTATTGCTGGGCTTGGCCTCATGTAAGCCGCCCCGAGTTCCCTTGGGGAGATGGTGGTGGGTTATAAATAAAGTATTATTATTACATTATATTAATATATATATATATATATATATATATATATATATATATATGTTACATTATTATTATATTATAATACAATATAATACTAGTAATGATAATACAATACTATAATTTATATATTTACATTACATGTAATATTACTAATAATATTACAATATAATGGTGTAGTGCAATATAGTAATATATAATACTGATATTGTACTATGCTAATAATATAATATATTGTATGAAAATATATATTGTAAGCCGCTCTGAGTCCTCTTTGGGATGAGAAGGGCGGCATATAAATGCCGTAAAGAAATAAATTATTATTATTATTATTATTATTATTATTACTTCTTCTTTCCTGGGGAAAGAGGTGCTGGAACCTATGAAAAAGAGAAGTCAGATGCTTGCTCTGTTTCCTCCACAACAGGAGATTGTGCTTAGCAAGGTCAAGGAAGTGGACCCCAGGTATATTGCCACCGTGTGCGGCAGTTTCCGCCGAGGTGAGTCTTCCCCGTTGGTTTAGCAGTCTGTCTGTTGGCTGAGTGGGTTTTTGCTTTGCAGTGGGCGCAGGCTCTTTCAGCAGAAATGTGGGTTCTGTTTCTGCCTGGGCGATTGTAGTAGGATGTCGGAGGGGTGAGAAAGAGCCCACCCTTGAGGAATTGTAGCGTAAGTACTAGTTTTGGATAGGCAGGCATTCACTCAGCCATTCAAATCCTACTTGCATAATGTGGGCTGTTAACCGAACCATTACAATCATGGCAGAACGAGATGCCTAAGTAAACATAAAGGGCTAGCCACATGTTTAGTGCAATTGATCCCACAGAGCTGTTTTCTTTGGAATTCAAGTCACTCTTGGCTGACCTTTTTTAGCTCATGAAGGCAGCCTCTGAAGTCTCTATGTCACTTTGCAGGAGCAGAATCCAGTGGGGACATGGACATCCTTCTGACCCATCCAGACTTCACTTCGGAATCCTCCAAACAGGTTGGTGGGTCTATCTTCCAGGTGCAGCATTCTTTGTACTCTGCATTTGGTGTATGTTTTTTACAATTATATGTTTTGATCTATGTATTTTATTGAATACAGTTTACGTTGATATATTTTGACTTTGTTGTACCCTGCCTCAAGCCGTTAGGAGAGGTGGGTAACAAATAAAATGCATTATTATTATTATTACTAGCTATACCCGGCCATGCGTTACTGTAGCCCATTGTGGAGAAATGGGAAAGAAAAGAGGAAGAGCTAGTTTCTAAGCTAGCAATACACAACTGAAGTGGCAAAATGTCAACCTAATATAGGCCCATTTCAGTCTCCTCGAGGCTGATGTGTGGAAGCGCCCTGGGTTACCTGAGTCCACACTCCCATATAACCCAGTTCAAAGATTTTATATAGGTATTGTTGTCATTATAGACATATAAATATTATTATAGGTATATAGATATTATTATAGATACAAATATTATTAAAGCTATATAGGTATTAGTATTAGAGATGTTATTTATTTATGAATTTCATATCAAAAGCATTGCATAAATTAGTATAAAACTGATAAAAAATAGAAGGAGCATAGGGCTCAATATCTTTCGAGCAAAAAAAGGCAACAGATGTATGGATATTATTACAGACCTATAGATATTATTATAGGCATGTAGATGTTATTATTTTTATTGTTATTTTTATATTATATAGCTATTATTATTATTATAGATGTATACATATTATTATACTGTATATAGATATTATTATTATTATAGACATAGATATTATAGGTATATAGGTATTATTGTTATAAATGTACAGGTATTTTTGATAGACAGATATTATAATTATAGACATATGGATATTATTATAGACCTATAGATATTATTATAGGCATATAGACATTATTACAGACGTATAGATATTATGATAGAAACGTAGATATTATTGTTAAAGACATACAGATATCATAGACATATATATTATTATAGATTGATGGATATTATTATGATAGATATATAGATATTATTATTGTAGATATAGCCCAGGGTTGTTATAAAGTAAAAATGGATGGCCATCTTTTGGGAGTGTTTTGATTGTGCCTTCCTGGACAGCCTTTCTGAACTCACAGAGCGTGGGTTTTTGTCCTTTCTTTGAATACTGGACTTGGTGTCCAAATTTGTTGTCAATTCCCCCAGTGGTTTTTGAGTTCTGTGAATACCACAAACAAACATTACATTTTTATTCATATAGATTATTATTATTATTATTATTATTATTATTATTATTATTGTCACTCTGCTTTTGGCCTTGGATTGCTGAGTCCAGCCACTGGCATGTGACAAGTGTTATTCCTTCTCAGCCCAAGCTTTTGCATCAAGTGGTCGACCAATTGGAAAAGGCCCACTTTGTCACAGACACACTGTCCAAGGGAGACACCAAATTCATGGTGAGTGAAGAGTGTGTATTAATTCTGTCAGTCTTGAACATTTGGGATGGAAAAGAAACCAAATATGTGGGGAATCATGGAGTTGGAAGGGAACTCAAGAGCCATATAGTCCAACCGCTCCAAACCCCACCAGTACTTAAAGTTGGTCATGCTGGGTCTGTGTGCCAAGTTTGGTCCAGATCCATGCACACAGTTGACAGTGCACTTCACAGATGGGTGAACTATATTTCCCATCATCCTCTGTCATTGCCCCTTAAGTGTAGTTTGTTAAGTTATAATTCTTATTTACATGTTGGGTTGCATAAATTTTGTTAGCATGGATGTATTGTTGTTGTATTCAGGCCTTGAATGTTTGCCTTTTATGTTTCGAATCCGCCCTGAGTCCCTTTGGGGAGATAAAGTGGAATATATATCAAGTATTATTGTTATTATTATTATTATTATTCAACCCCTCCAGTCCTCAAACTTCATCATTCTGGGTATATATGGGCATCGCTGGGCTCTCTGAATGTGGGAGCCATCTTGGAAAATATAAACATAAATATTGGACTGTTATATAGGTATATACTCTAATTTAAGCCGACCCAAAGAAAAGCCACGGCACCTAATTTTACCCCAAAAATGGGGGAAAACGTATTGACTCCAGTCTAAGCCGAGGGTGGGAAATGCAGCAACTACTGGTAAATTTTAAAATAAAAATAGATACCAATAACATTACATTAATTGAGGCTTCAGTGGGTTAAATGTTTTTGAATATTTACACAAAACTGTAGTTTAAGATAAGACTGTCCAACTCTGATTCAACCATTATTCTAACCTCCTTGAGTGTAAATGTGCTTATGTATCCTTCCAATAATAATAAAGAAAAATAATAAATGTAATGAAAGTAATAACAGAGTAAAATTATGTAAATGTAGTAATAACAGTAATAATAATAGAGTAAATAAATGTAATAATAGAGTAAAAGAATGTAAATGTAATAATAACAGTAATAATATAGTAAAATAATACATGCAATAATACTAGTGTAAAATAATAAATATAATAATAGAGTAAAATAATGTAAATGTAATACAAATAATAAATAGAGTAAAATATTAAATGTAATAATAATGAAGTAAAATAATGTAAGTGTAATAATAATGATAATAAATACAATAAAATAATAAATGTAATAATAATAATAATACCAGAGTAAAATGATAACTAACTTTGATTGGAGTATAAGCTGAGGGGGGCTTTTGCAGCCTAAAAATAGGGCTGAAAAACCCAAATATATACAGTACATAGATATATAGATTTATTTGGCTGAAGTGACACTTTTAAAATGTATCTGTTCTGACTTATATACAAATTTAACTCCAGAACAAACCTACAAAATGCACCTTGTTTGTATTCTGAGGACTTTCTAGCTCTCTGCATTGGGCAGTGCTGCTACTATGGCTCTGGCTGCTTGTCATACTTTTCTTCTACTGGTTTTATCCCCTTCCGGCTCCATAGGGAGTGTGCCAACTTCCAAGCAAAGAGGAAGGAACGGACTATCCGTACAGGAGAATTGATATCAGGTGAGTCTCCAGAACCAAAATGGAGGGGGAACGCAAGGCTGATAGGAGGCGGATGGAATGGATCCCAGTCACTTGTGGGAGCTCCGGGAGCTCCAGGCAGGGTCAGGGAAGTATCTAGAATGGCCAGAGAAAGGTATAGAGCCTCCTTAACCTTTTAGGAACACCAGCCTTCAACCACTAGACTCCTCTGCCTGTTATTTGTGGTGTGGTTTCTGAGCTTGGCAACCACATTTCTCCCATGTGTGCCGGAACTCATTGCATAGTTCAGACCTTGGTGCGGTGGTCTCTGTGGCCACCAAAAAAGGGTGGGGAGGGGACTTAATGGGGCAAAACAATGCCTTACATTCTCCACACATCACCTTCTTCCCAAAACAACCTCCTTTTGACTTGTATAGTGTGTTAATTCCAAATCGGTATGCCACACCTTGCTGCAGCAGTAAGGAAAAATGGAAAAACAACAACCAAAGAAAAATGTATTTTTATTAACCTATTGGAAATATTTAATCCCTGCCTTGTTCTGTGCTCCAGGTTGATCCCCAAAGACCAGTATTACTGCGGCGTTCTCTATTTCACCGGGAGTGACATCTTCAACAAGAACATGCGCACCCATGCGCTGGAGAAAGGCTTCACGCTCAATGAATACACCCTCCGACCCTTGGGCGTCACCGGTGGGTCTCTCTGGGGCTTTAATGGGGAGGGGGACATCCCATATATACTCAAAGATAAGTTTTTCAGACCTTTTTATGGGTGTGACCGGTGGGTCTCTCTGGAGCTTTAATGGGGAGGGGGACATTCCATATATACTCAAGTTTTTCAGACCTTTTAATGGGCTAAAAAAGCCTCTCTCAGCTTATAATGGAGACAGGGACGGGCAGCGGAGCCTGGAGGCCATTTCTTGCAATATACGATCTATTTCTCTCTCCTCTTCCCCTCCCTAAACAGTGTGTTTTCTTTTCTGCTTCTGCTCTGCTTCTCCTCCCAGGCTGGAATGTTTTGAAAAGGGAAAGGAGGGGGAGAGAAGCCCTTGCAAGTCAGCAATAGCCATATTTATTATTTTTATTTACAGCATTTATATTCCGCCCTTCTCACCCCGCAGGGGACTCAGGGCGGATTACAGTGTACACATATATGGCAAACATTCAGTGCCAATTTTAACATACAACATATACAGACATACGCAGAGGCTATTTAACTTTTTCTGGCCGCCAGGGGGAGCTGTCGCTTTCATTGTCCATCTGCGACATTGATGAAGCACTTCCGCATTCCCTGCATGCTTTTTTGCTGGAGTGCTTTGCTGGAGTCTTTTTTATGGCCTCATAAATTAGTTAATTTAGCCTCCCCACACTTTAAGGTGGTACCTAATTTTCCTACTTGACAGATGCAACTGTCTTTTGGGTTGCAAAGGTCAACAACAGGCTACACAATTGGTTGGAAACCCACTCCAACCCGGGCTGGCTTCGAACTCATGACCTTTTGGTCAGAGTGATCTTAATGCAGCTGACACTCAGCCAGCTGCTCCATTCATCTTATCAAAGCATTTTCCCCTAAAATATTTGTTAATCTCTCCTACAGATATATAGGCATTTCCCTCTGCAAGCCTTTGCAATACCTATGTACCTATATATCATATCTATCTATATATTCACTAGCCGTCCCCTGCCACGCGTTGCTGTGGCCCACTCTGGTGGTCATGGGGGTTCTATGTGGGAGGTTTGGCCCAATTCTATCAGTGGTAGGGTTCAGAATACTCTGATTGTAGGTGAACTATAAATTCAGCAACTACAACTCCCAAATGTCAAGATTCTATTTTCCCCAAACTCCACCAGCGTTCACATTTGGGCGTATTGAGTATTTGTGTAGAGTTTGGTCCAGATCCATCATTGATATACCACATTTCTTTAATTGTAAGACAGCAATAATTGTAGGACGCACTCAAATTTCAATACCATCAAAAATACATGAGATACACCTGCAATTGTAAGATACAGCCCATTTTTAGAGATGCTTATAAGGGGGGGTGTCTTAGAATGGAAGAAATACAATATTAAAAGAACAGAAAAAATACAAAAAGCAGATTTATCTATACATATAATAAAAGTAAAAATATGTATGTGTATGTGGCTGGGGTGCCCACTTACACAGACAAGCTCCCACTTCCACAAATAGCTATAGCTCCCACTTCTCAAGAGACACCAAAGACATTAGAGGTTGTGGTGAGCGCCATGAACATGTCCAAGAGCCCTTCCAATGTCCTCCACAAACACAACACTGCCCACCACCCAAGTGAACGCTTTCATACGGGGACCATTTCATCCTAGATTTTCTGTGTTTCCTCCACCACAGGCATCCCAGTGTTTCTGACCCTCTCCATTGGTGTGGAATTTGCATGAACCCACCCACTGCCTCTCCCTTAACCCTTTCATATTCCTTTCTATGACACACAGCAAACAGAGCAGTTGATCAGCAACTGAACATACTAGAGAGGTTTGGGGAGAATTCACCATGATTTATAGGAATTATAGGTACTGGGATGTATAGTTTACCTGCAATTTAAGAATTGAACTCCACCAACGATAGACCATGGACCTGGAACTAACACACACAACTCCCATTGGTCATGGGACCAATGTTGTGTTGGTCATGGGACACACACAACTCCCATGATGGAATTGGGCCACACTTGGCACACAGAGCCCCCATGACCAGAAAAAAATACTGGAGGTCTTTAGGGAAAGTTCACCTTGATTTGGGAGAGTTGTAGTTCACCTATATGCAGAGAGAACTGTGAACCCAAACACCGATGAATCTGGACCAAACTTGGAACATATACCTGATATGCTGAAATTTGATGACTGGAGGGGGTTTGGGGGAAACTGACCTTCCTTCCTGGGAGTTGTAGTTCACCCACAACCAGGGAAACTATGACCTCCACCGATGATGCACCTGAACCAAACTTGGCACACAGAACCCCCATAAGTAACTCAACCTACTGGAGGTCTTTGCAGGGACTGGCTTACCATGGTGGGAGATGTAGTTTACCCTGCAGTCAGAGAGCACACTGAACCCCACATTTAACCTACTGATTCCTCAATTAATGTAATTTTATTGGAATCTATTTTTACTTTGAAACTAGGAGCCCCCGGTGGCGCAGTGGGTTAAACCCCTGTGCCGGCAGGACTAAAGACCAACAGGTCGCAGGTTCAAATCTGGGGAGAGGTGGATGGGCTCCCTCTATCAGCTCCAGCTCCTCATGCGGGACATGAGATAAGCCTCCCACAAGGATGATAAAAACATCAAATCATCCGGGCGTCCCCTGGGCAACGTCCTTGCAGACGGCCAATTCTCTCACACCAGAAGCGACTTGCAGTTTCTCAAGTCTCTGCTGACACGACAAAAAAGAAATAATTTGAAACTTGCCATTAGCTGCTGCATTCCCAGCCTTGGTTTATACCCGAGTCACTACGTTTTCCCAATTTTTTGTGTTAAAATTAGGTAGTTGGTTTATATTTGGGTTGGCTTATACTTGAGCATATACGGTATGTCAAAATTAGCCAAGGAGTGCAGAGAGTCTCAGAGTCTCTCACCAGTCTCAGAGGGGGTTTTGCCTCTCTTCTGGGAAGACCCCCCCCCCCCAATATTACTTGCCTTTCTTTCTTTCCAGGTGTTGCTGGGGAGCCCCTCCCAGTGGACAGTGAGAAAGACATCTTTGACTACATCCAGTGGAAATACCGGGAGCCCAAAGACCGGAGCGAATAGCCCCTCCTCTTCCTCTCCAGCAAAGCATGGGCTTCCCAGCCAGAACTGTAACATTGGTGCTATTTGGGGATGGGGGTGGGGGCAAGGGGTGCAAAGAGTGGGGTGTGTGTGCCGTAGCATGTCTGTGTGTGTGCATTGGAGCCCTTCAACTTTGGATGAGGCTTAACCTTGTTTTAATAGAATCATCTGAAATAAATTGGTGGCAAACAGGGACCCCAGAACTTTTGCAGGTGTCTTCTGTTTCCTTGACCTCCTTGTTTATATGGGGAGAGAGGTACAAATACAGACTTCCTAGAGTTGGAAGGGACACCCAATGGCCATCCAATCCAATCACATATGTATGTTATAACAAGCAGCACCGCTGCTCAACCAAATTATAACAAATCGAACCACTTGCCAATCAATTATAACGATCAGCAGGACTGCTCAACCAAAATCTGTTCAGCGCCTTCCAAGTCGCCCAGTCTTCTGTGTGCCCAGGGGGGAGTCTCTCATTTGGTATCAGCCATTGGTTGAGGTTCTGGGTTTGAGCCTGCCACTTTTGGACTCTCGCTTGCTGAGGTGTTCCAGCGAGTGTCTCTGTAGATCTTCGAAAACTATGTGTGGATTTAAGTCGTTGACATGCTGGCTGATACCCAAACAGGGGATGAGCTGGAGATGTCTCTGCCTTGGTCCTTTCACTATTGGCTGCCACTTCCCGGCGGATGTCAGGTGGTGCAATACCGGCTAGACAGTGTAATTTCTCCAGTGGTGTAGGGCGCAGACATCCCGTGATAATGCGGCATGTCTGATTCAGAGCCACATCCACTGTTTTAGTGTGGTGAGATGTGTTCCACACTGGGCATGCATACTCAGCAGCGGAGTAGCACAGCGCAAGGGCAGATGTCTTCACTGTATCCGGTTGTGATCCCCAGGTTGTGCCAGTCAGCTTTCGTATGATATTGTTTCTAGCACCCACTTTTTGCTTGATGTTCAGGCAGTACTTCTTGTAGGTCAGAGCACGGTCCGAAGCTAGGAACTATGACCCACTGGAACTGAAAGGCTTAAAGGGATTCTTTAGTAGATTTTCACTGCCACCAAATTAAGAGTACACAGGCTGTGGTATTTGTGAGAGGTTGCTCAGTAATACACTCTGTGTTACTATAGTGTTCTTAGAGGCTGTAATTGGTTAAATGGACGAACCCAGAGGGTGATTCTCCCCAATGCTTCGTCTTCATCTTGGAAAGAAGTGATGAGCGGAGTGCCATCAGCAGGGTTCCGTCCTGGGCCCGGTCCTGTTCAACATCTTTATTAATGACTTAGATGAAGGGTTAGAAGGCAGGATCATCAAGTTTGCAGACTACACCAAATTGGGAGGGATAGCCAATACTCCAGAGGACAGGAGCAGGATTCAAAACGATATTGACAGATTAGAGAGATGATTAGCCAAAACTAACAAAATGAAGTTTAACAGGGACAAATGCAAGATACTCCACTTAGGCACAAAAAAACGGAATGCAAAGATACAGAATGGGGGACAATGCACCGTAAAACAGTTAAAAACATTACATCCATTATTGAAAGCCACCCACCCATCTATCTATCTATCTATCTATCTATCTATCTATCTATCTATCATAGAATCCTAGAGTTGGAAAGGAATCCCCAATTTCCTGTCGTAGTCACTGTGAATCATACATGTGGTATTCGCGCTTGCGCAATACAGCTTTTCGGAACCTTCTAGAAGTAAAAGTAACAATTCAAACCCCGGCTAGGCCCGCCCACCCTCTCCCCGAGTATAAGTAGCCCGTGGGCGGGGCTAGCCAGCAGTTCTCTTTTCCGCGCTATTCAGCAAAGACAGCTTGAGAACCTCTCTAATTGCGAGCTCGTTCCTGTTTTCCTTGACCTTAAACTTGATCCTTTGGCTTTGAACTGGACTGTTATTGGACTAAGGTACTGCCTAACCCCCGGACTCCGTTGGAATCTCGTGTTTGACCCGGACTGTTGACTATCCTGCACTTGACGTGCTCGTCATGGCCACCACCTCATTTAAAAAATGCTCAAGGTGCCCCAACACTTATCCAGATATGGATGGGCACTCCCTCTGCCTAACTTGTCTAGGAGAGGGCCATCTGACCCAGTCATGCTCTATCTGTTTGGCCTTCACCCCACAGACGAGAAAAAACCGTGAGACTCGTCTCAAGGCTGCTCTTTATGAAAGGGCGCTTATGCCGCCAGCGGCCCCCACCCAGAGGACCCCCTCTGCGGGATCCGCAACATCATTTTTAGACTTACCATCGGGTCCCTCTAAAAAGAAGGCCAAATCGTCCAAAGAAAGCGGACAAAAAGATGGCCGCCAGAAGGTAACCGCCAAAAAAGCAACATCCAAAAGGGCGGGAATTCCTTCCTCGGCATCGGCTGCCTCCGCCCCCCCCTCCCTCCCTCCAACATCTCAGGGAGACCGGGGGCGCCCTCTGGCGGCAAGCCTCCCGACGACTGAGGAAGCCCCTTTGCGATCCCTGCAGCCGCCGCAGAGAGGCCCGAGCATCGCCTCCTCCTCAACCCCAGTAATGCCAACCCTATCACCTCCTGAACGCCTGAGGCCTGGGGCCAGCCTCCAGGATGGGTTGAGCGAAGCGTCGCTTGAAGAACCTACCCTCCTTAGAGAGCCCGCGACGCTGGCTATCGCCTCGGAGGCCGTCGCTTCGGGCAGTCAGGCCTTTGGAGGGATCTTTAATGCCCCTCTACTTACCGAGGATGCCTTGCCTAGGGAGAGAGACTCCCCGAGACCGGCCGTGCAGCAATCCTCCCCGCCCACCGTCATGGGACCAACCATCCAGACTCCTCCCACGGCTGTGGGAGGAGCGTCGAGCGAGGCGCCTCCTACACCAGCGGCACAAACGCCTCCCTTACAGGATTGCATGGGAGGTACCGGCTCTCCCCAGGCGCCCAGCCGGCCGCTGAGGCGCCCAAGACGCTCTCGGTCTCCATCTCGGAGGAGCGGAGGTTCGCGACGCCACCGATACCGCTCCTCCTCAAGGCGTGGGTCCCGCTCCGTACGCTCCTCCCGGTGCTCCTCCTCTTCTTCGTCCTCCTCCTCCTCGTCTTCCTCCTCAACCTGCTCCAGACGCCGTCGGCGCTCCCGTGCCTCGCACTCCAGGTCCAGGAGGCACTATAGGTCCAGGCCCAGACAACCACCCGGCTTCTGGCAGATGGGGCCATCGGGCCAACTGGTCTTCATCCCAGCCTCGGTACCGCTGCCATTGCAGGCGGTATCTGCACCACCCGCGCCACAGGACCGGCACCCGGGCGTCCCGCAGCAAAGTCTGGCGCAGACCACTTCGACACAAGCCTCTTCACTCGTCCCTTTGGGGACCGGAGCAGCTACACCAGCGAACATTCCTTACCCGCCAGGTACAACTACTGGTCCGAGCCGGACCTCTTCGGTCATGCCTGTTACGAACTTGGACCATGCTGACTATAATTTGTGCAGACCGACTGAGGGATTGGCTGCAGGGGTTGTTGTAAACAATGATGGTACCAACCGTTCTCTGTGTAGGCCTGCTGATAGTGTTGATTTATCTTTGTGCAGACCGTCTGGGGCCCCCCCCAATATCGATCAGACCCTATATCTGAATGATGGGATGGACCACACCCAGCCAGGCCCACTCCTAGCGGCCACCCCAATAAGATCCCTAGGGGACCCGAACCAAGAAGATGGTGAATTAGGAGACACGGGCTCCGAAGCTGAACCCCTGGATGCCCAACAACAGCTGCCAGGGGATGATTCCTCTACCCTGCCCCCTGATTTCAATAAATTCACCGCGCTCATAGAGCGCATGGTGAGAGCATTGGATATCCCGGCTCCTAAACCGCCGGAACACGTAGAGGACCCGATGTTCCCTTCAGAGGAGCAAAATGCTTCCCCCTCTTCGGCCCTCCCAATGTTACCGTACCTCTTAAAATTAGCAAAGATCGTGGACATGCCACCGTCTTCGGTGCCCGCAGTCCCTAGGCGCTTGGACTCCATGTATAAGATCGAATTGTCCAACGCGAAGTGGGTTACAGCCCCCCCGAAACCAAACACCGTGGTAGCTGAGGTCGTCAAGACCAAACGACCCAAAAACTCTGTCACTACCCCACCGGATAGGGAAGGTAGAAAATTAGACACTCTAGGGAAGAAGGCCTACTTCTCTGCCAGCCTATTCACGCGTATGTCGCACTACGCGACATACTTAAGTGCATATCAAACGTTCCTCTGGAACAGAATGCTGCCCCACATCGAATCCCTCCCACAGGACGATCAGCGCCTCCCGAAGGCGCTGCAAGGCGAGGCCTTAGCGTTGTCCAAAATCCAAAAGGACTTCGCGAAACACATGGCGGAGGCAGCGGGCAACCTATTCGCCACTGCGACGTCTATAAGACGCCACGCATGGCTGCGTGCAGCTAATCTCTCGGAGGAGGGAAAAGCCTTGGCGGAAGACCTCCCCTTCCACGAGGAAGGGCTGTTCAACTCCAATACTGACGACCGTATGAAGCAAAAACAGGACGTCAGACAGTCCGCATCTAAGTTCGGTTACACCTGGCAACCGTACCCCCAGCCCAAGAGTAGATGGCAATCTCCCTCCACCTATAGGAAGCCCTTTGGGAACTCCTTCCCTGGTCCTTTCAGAAACAGGACGGGAGGGGGCTCTAGGTTTCAGGGTACTAGACGCCCTCCCTATTTTCAAAAACCCAAGTCACAACCCTTTCAAGGGAAATCTAAAGCTCCTGGATCCTCCAGGAAGCGCCTTTGACGCCGGCGCAAGTTTAGATGACGCTCCCATTCCCGTAGTTAACTCCCAGGTTTCGAACCCCTTCCCCCACTGTCTTGCCGTACCTGAACAGTTACCACAGTCAGGTCCAACACCCTTTTTTCTAGACAGGCTTGCTCCCTTTGGTTCAGAGTGGGCCACCATTACTTCAGACGCCTGGGTTCTGGCGATTGTGTTTGAGGGATACTCCATAGAGTTCGATGACCTCCCTAGGGTGGGCCATGTGAGGGTCACTCCCGCTTCCCCACAGTTGCTAGATGAAATTCAGATGCTGTTACAGAAAGGGGCCATCTCTCTGGTAGACCCTGAGGCGAGTTCGTTCTGTTTTTACTCACGTTACTTTTTGATTGAGAAACGCGGTGGTGGGCTGCGTCCCATCTTAGATTTGCGGTTACTCAATAAACACATTAAACCCAAGAGGTTTCGAATGGTGACTCTGGCCTCAATTACTCCCTTCCTATCTAGGGGTGCCTGGTTCGCCACGGTTGACCTTAGGGACGCGTATTTCCATATTTCCATTGCCCCTAACCACCGCAGGTTCCTGGCTTTCAAGGTTTCTGGTCAAACCTATTGTTTTAATGTATTACCCTTCGGACTTTCGTCCGCTCCCCGCGTCTTCACTAAGTGTATGGCCGTAGTCGCCGCCCACCTTAGGACCAGAGGCGTCACGGTCTACCCCTATATTGACGATTGGTTGATAGCCGCGAGGTCCCGCCATCAGTTGCAAACAAGTATCTCCATGGTTTTGTCTCTCCTCCAGTCCTTGGGCCTGGTCGTCAATCGGGAGAAGTCGGTGCTCGTGCCATCCCAGCGCGTCCGCTTCATCGGTGCTCTACTGGATTCCGTCTCCGAGAGGACCTCCCTTCCGGCAGATCGTTTTGCCAACCTCCGCGACCTGGTGCTCCAGACACTCAGAGCTCCTCACGTCTCGGCCAAACACCTCCAAGTACTGCTGGGACACATGGCCTCAACGACATCTGTCATCCTGTATTCCAGGTTGCGTATGCGGCCACTCCAATCCTGGTTCCTGTCCAGGTTCAACCCGCTACTGGACAGCCCCACCATGCGCCTCTACCTCCCGCAGTGGGTCCGCTCTTCACTCCACTGTTGGATGGACGCCTCGTGGGCATGCTCGGGAATGTCCTTTCATGCCCCGCGCGCCACAAGAGAAGTCACCACAGACGCCTCTCTCACAGGGTGGGGCGCGCACACCGAAGGGCTAGTGGCTCACGGCATGTGGACAACCCACGAAGGAGCTCTTCATATAAACATTCTAGAGCTCATGGCCGTAGAAAGAGCCCTACAGTCTTTCGAGAGGGTACTCACCGGCCAGGTAATACATCTCCTCACCGACAACACCACGGTGATGTATTACCTCAACAAACAAGGGGGAACACACTCTCGAGCCCTTCTAGCGCTGTCCATCAAAATCTGGAACTGGTGCATAGACAGGAACATCCACCTGGTTGCAACTCACGTGCCGGGAGAGTTGAACCTGCTGGCGGATTCCCTCAGTCGCAATCCGCTGACTCACCACGAATGGTCTCTGAACGAGACGGAAACCCACAGACTCTTCCGGGCATGGGGGACTCCAGAATTAGACCTGTTTGCGACGCGGTTCAACACCAAATGCCCCACATACTGCGCGAGGGCGCACGCTTCCCCGGAAGACGGGTGTCTTGGGGACGCGTTCCTCCTCACGTGGACGGGCCGGAGGACGTATGCGTTTCCACCGTTCCCGATGCTGTTGAGGGTCGTGGCCAAGCTCCTAGAGGACAAGGCGCATTGTATCCTAATAACCCCCTGGTGGCCCAGGCAACCGTGGTTCGCCCCCCTTCAACAGTTGGCCCAAGGGAGGTTTGTCCGCCTACCGGCCAGAACAGACCTACTGACCTCCCAGCACAGTCAAGTATTATACCCGGAGGTGCACAGGCTCAGACTCACCGCCTGGCGGATTCTGCCGCCGGATTAGTTTCACTTCACAACTTGCCGTCTTCTGTACTTACCATCATTGAAGCGGCACATAGATCATCTACTAAACGTTCATACCTGTATAAATGGTCCAGGTTTAGTTCTTATGCCAAATCTCGAGGGACTGATCCTACCACGGTGTCAATTCCCCTGATCCTGGATTTTCTGGTGTCCCTCCTACAGGCGGGCTTGTCACATTCCTCATTGAAGTGCTATTTAGCAGCCATTTCTTGGTTCCGCAGGAAACACGGGCTTCCCTCTTGTTTCTCAGACCCATGGGTAAAAACTTTCCTTAGAGGAGTGCTGAACACCAGACCTTCAGCAGCCCCAGTGATTCCAGGTTGGAATCTGGAACTGGTACTGAATGCACTGATGAAACCCCCCTTTGAGCCATTAGTCTCGGTTGACCTTCCTTACCTTTCATGGAAAACTGCATTCCTGGTGGCTGTCACGTCGGCACGGAGGGCCAGCGAACTATGTGCCCTGAGAGCCGACTCCCCTTATCTTAGGTTCCACAGAGATAAGGTGGTTTTACGCACCGACGTAGCGTTCCTACCAAAGGTCGCCACTAGATTTCACATGTCCCAAGAGTTGATCCTGCCGGCGTTTTTCCAGGGCCCAACAACTTCCTTGGAGAAAAATCTACATCTTTTGGATGTTCGGCGGGCTCTCGCCTTTTACGTGGACAGGACGGCATCGCTCAGAAAATCCCCTAGACTGTTTGTCAAATATCGTCCTGATGTGCTAGGCTTGCCTGTCTCCTCTCAGAGACTATCCTCTTGGATTGTTTCCACAATACAACTCTGTTATAAGGTGGCGGGCAAGGACTTGCCTCCGCCCGTTAGGGGACACTCCACTAGGGCAGTCTCCACCTCGGCGGCTCATTGGAGGGGCATTCCCTTGGATGAGATTTGCAGGGCAGCCATCTGGACTTCTCCCCTCTCCTTTGTTGGACATTATAAGTTGGATGTGCATTCGGCAAGGGATGCTCGACTTGGACGAGCAGTTCTTTTTTCGGCGGTAGCATGAACCCCACCATCCGTTTTCTGATAGCTCGCTAGTCTACCACATGTATGATTCACAGTGACTACGACAGGAAATTATAAGTTGCTTACCTGTAACTGTAGTTTCCTGAGTAGTCACCTGTGAATTCATACATACCCGCCCATCCTCCCCTCGAGTTCATGCCACGCCTTCTGGCTGCTTTGCGGCGGAAGAGAACTGCTGGCTAGCCCCGCCCACGGGCTACTTATACTCGGGGAGAGGGTGGGCGGGCCTAGCCGGGGTTTGAATTGTTACTTTTACTTCTAGAAGGTTCCGAAAAGCTGTATTGCGCAAGCGCGAATACCACATATATGAATTCACAGGTGACTACTCAGGAAACTACAGTTACAGGTAAGCAACTTATAAGGATCCAGTCCCCTCCTGTCCATGCAGGAAAATACAATCAAAGCCCTTCTGCCAGATGGCCATCTGGCCACTCCAAGTGCACAAGTCCCACAGGTGCAGAGACTAGAAGCACCAGATGGGGATTTTCAGAGAATCCAAAGGAAATTCCCTATCCACCTCACCTACCCTCCTTCTTTTTAAATAATAAATCCCACATTTCTAGCAATTATGGGAATAACTTCCAAATGTAGCAAATCAAGAAAGAGACAAGCTAAGGAATAAATAGAACAGTGTTAAAGTCTCCCTATTTCAACAGGACTTATTCTAGCCAGGTATACTTAGGGACAAACTGGGTGGGTTAAACCACGGAGCTGCTGAACTTGCTAACCAAAAGGTTGGCAAATTCAAATCCGAGGAGCGGGGTGAGCTCCCGCTGTTGGCCTCAGCTTCTGCCAACCTAGAAGTTCCAAAACAGGCAAATTACCAGCAGGAAGGTAACGGCGCTCCAGGTAGTCATGCTAGCCACATGACCTTATTTATTTATTTATTTATTTATTTATTTATGTATTTCGGGTATTTTTGCCCTGCCCTTCTCAACCCCCTGGGGGGGGGGGGGACTCAGGGCGGCTTCCAGCCGGCACATATTTGATGCCTACAATTCAACACAGTAAAATACACAACAGCAGTAATCTTTATCTATATATATAATAAAAGTCAACGTTTGTATGTATGTATGTATATATGTATGTATGTATGCGGCAGGAGGAGTATGTGGCAGCTTTCTGATTGGCTCTCACTTTCACAGGACACAGAGACTTGCACGAGCAATGGACCTGGACCAAACTTGGCACACATAACCCCCATGATCCCTTGTACGTCCTGGTGAGGTATGGGGGAGGACGGACAAAAGGATGATGGATTTGTAGTACTTTCAACCAGTTCGGCTCCCACAGACCACTGTGGCCCCCAACAAAGACAAATAAAGACCATACTTGACACACAGAGCCCCCATGACCCAATCTACTTCCTGCTGCAGTTTGGAGGAGGGAGGACCATAGATAATGGGACTTCAAGTACCACCACTCACTTCCCAAGACCGCTGCGACCCTCATCTGATGACTGATCAAGACCAAACTTGGCACACATAACCTCCATGACCCCCTTTAGTTCCTGGTGAGGTTTGGGGACGACAGACAATGGATGATGGGATGTGTAGTACTTTTCAACCCTTCGGTTTCCACAGAACACTGCGGCACCCAGAACACTGCGGCACCCACTTCCTGAGACCACTGCGAGCCATACAAATAACTGATAAAGACCAACCTTAATACACAATTCCTTTCTCAAATAACCCGGGCAGCGCTGGGTCCCCAAGCTAGTTATACATAATTAAAACATTAAGTTAATACAATAACATCTAATAGGGGGGAAAAGCCAGCCTGGTGGCCATCCTTTTGCCGAGTTTTGTAATTGCTGAGTCCGTTCAGCTTATCATAGTCCATTTCCAAAGCTCTTGTCGTCATTGTCCTTGTCAGTCTGCCAGATTACCCAAAGGCCTGGTCCCATATCCATGTTTTTAATTTCCTTCTAAAAGAGAGGAGGGATGACGATGATGTAATTTCCCCGGGAAGTGAATTCCACAGGCGGGGAGGCCACCACCGAGAAGGCCCTGCCCCATTTATGACAAGTGCAGAACCAAGAGCAGGGCCTCTCCAGAAAACCTTAAATTCCTAGGCGGGACGATACGTTCGGATGCTGGGCCAGAGGCATATAGGGTTTTATAGGACTTGGAGGCATCTATGGACAACGCCGGCTCATCAGCTTAGACATGGAGATGAGCACCAACCCACAGAGCCAGACATGACTGGACTTAATGTCAGGAGAAACCTTTACCTTATACTTAAGGGTAAAAAACTGGTAGCAGGGTTTTGGCAGGGCCTCTGTCTAAATGTGCCCCATTTGCTAGAACCAGATTGGCACATGTCCTGCTGTTTGCAGTGAACAGCTTAGCAACCTTCCTTTGTCTGGACGGGCAAAGTTGTGGCAAAGCGGGGCTGTTTTCCTCGGTGTAACTCCATGAATCGTCACCGTCTCAGCCATTAAGCGGCTTCACCACTAAGACCGGGGCTTGTCGGCTCTCCTCTGGCAAACACGCAGCCGAGACGGCTTGGGTGCCCCTCCGAGCAGCAGCTGGCAAGACAGTCCCGGACCACAGCTGCAGCGCTGGAAGATTTCGGGGCCCTGAGTGCCTTCTTTCTGTCCTCGTTTGGAGCAGACCTGGCCCTCACTGAGCACCGGCTTGCAGACCTTGGTCCAGAAATGGCGGGCACAGCACTGGCCCCTGGCACAGTCCGAGGAGCGGAGGCAGCTCTTGCCCTCCGGAGCTGCAGGGAGGGAAAAAAGGAAACAAGAAAGGATGCAAAAGAGAGTCTCTATAGCAGAAGGCATGGCTGGGGCAACAGCAAGCATGGGCTATAGAGACTGAGAGTAGTAAGGGACCCCGAGATCCATCTGTCCAACCCTCTTCTCCCAGGGATGAAGACATTATTCAATCCCCCCCAACAGATGGCTATCCAGATTGTCAAAAATACATATCATAGAAGCATAGAGATGGAACTGACCCCAAGGTCCATCCATTCCAACCCTCTCCTCCCAGGCAGAAGGACACCGTCCGATCCCTCCCAACAGATGGCCATACAGATTGTCAAAAATATATATAGAAGCATAGAGATGGAATTGACCCCAAGGTCCAAGCTTTCCAACCCTCTCCTCCCATGCGGAAGGACACTGTCCGATCCCTCCCAACATATGACCATATAGATTGTCAAAAATACATATCATATGTATGGTAAAATGGGCCAAAAATATTGGCCATTCGATCAGCTTGGATAAATGGGAATATCTCTGGAATGTAAAAATTAAAATTTTCAGAAGCTATTCTCTTCTGGAAAATTTCTATAAAATGTTTTATCAGTCCTATATGACACCTGCTAAATTGGCCAAAATGCAGCCACAATTAAAAAACACTTGCTGGAAATGTAAACAAGCAACAGGATCATTTTTCCATATGTGGTGGTCTTGCAAGAAGGCAAAAAGCTTTTGGATTAAGATCCATAAAATTATTGAAAAAATATTAAAGCTAAAAATACCTATGCAACCAGAAACATTCCTACTGGGAATAACAGACAGATCACTGCTGAAGTCACACGACAAACTCTTCACCTTGATGGTAACTGCTGCAAGAATTGTTTAGGCACGAACCTGGAAATTGGAGGAAACACTGGAAATGGAGGAATGGATTGTGAAAGTGGCAGAAGTGGCAGAGATGGACATTCTGACGGGATATCTCCAGTCAAAAGACCCTTCAGAATTTAGGAATGGCTGGGAACCCTTCAAAAGGTTTTTAGAAGGAAAGGCTATTTCAACATGGGGATTCCAGGATTGACTAATATAAAATCCTGATTTTCATCAAATAGTTTGACTTCCTTCTGAAGAAAGAAATGATGAGGAATCCTTTGTTGCTCTTTTGCGCTCTAAATGGCATTTCCTGCCAATTGTGACGGAGGAGGACCTGAAAGCCACTGAACAAAGGAAAAGGGAGCTTCTTAAGATTATCGAGACTGAACAATCTCAATGGCATTTTCCTCCAATTATTACTAAGGAAGACATCGACATGGTAGAGAGGAAGAAAATGGAACTTCTTTATGATATTGAAACCGAACGCTCTAAATGGCATTTCCCGCCAATTGTGACGGAGGAGGACCTGAAAGCCACGGAACAAAGGAAAAGGGAGCTTCTTAAGATTATCGAGACTGAACGCTCTAAATGGCATTTCCCGCCAATTGTGACGGAGGAGGACCTGAAAGCCACGGAACAAAGGAAAAGGGAGCTTCTTAAGATTATCGAGACCGAACGCTCTAAATGGCATTTCCCGCCAATTGTGACGGAGGAGGACCTGAAAGCCACTGAACAAAGGAAAAGGGAGCTTCTTAAGATTATCGAGACTGAACAATCTCAATGGCATTTTCCTCCAATTATTACTAAGGAAGACATCGACATGGTAGAGAGGAAGAAAATGGAACTTCTTTATGATATTGAAACCGAACGCTCTAAATGGCATTTCCCGCCAATTGTGACGGAGGAGGACCTGAAAGCCACGGAACAAAGGAAAAGGGAGCTTCTTAAGATTATCGAGACTGAACGCTCTAAATGGCATTTCCCGCCAATTGTGACGGAGGAGGACCTGAAAGCCACGGAACAAAGGAAAAGGGAGCTTCTTAAGATTATCGAGACTGAACGCTCTAAATGGCATTTCCCGCCAATTGTGACGGAGGAGGACCTGAAAGCCACGGAACAAAGGAAAAGGGAGCTTCTTAAGATTATCGAGACTGAACGCTCTAAATGGCATTTCCCGCCAATTGTGACGGAGGAGGACCTGAAAGCCACGGAACAAAGGAAAAGGGAGCTTCTTAAGATTATCGAGACTGAACGCTCTAAATGGCATTTCCCGCCAATTGTGACGGAGGAGGACCTGAAAGCCATGGAACAAAGGAAAAGGGAGCTTCTTAAGATTATCGAGACTGAACGCTCTAAATGGCATTTCCCGCCAATTGTGACGGAGGAGGACCTGAAAGCCATGGAACAAAGGAAAAGGGAGCTTCTTAAGATTATCGAGACTGAACGCTCTAAATGGCATTTCCCGCCAATTGTGACGGAGGAGGACCTGAAAGCCACGGAACAAAGGAAAAGTGAGCTTCTTAAGAGTATCGAGACTGAACACTCTAAATGGCATTTCCCGCCAATTGTGACGGAGGAGGACCTGAAAGCCATGGAACAAAGGAAAAGGGAGCTTCTTAAGATTATCGAGACTGAACGCTCTAAATGGCATTTCCCGCCAATTGTGACGGAGGAGGACCTGAAAGCCACGGAACAAAGGAAAAGGGAGCTTCTTAAGATTATCGAGACTGAACGCTCTAAATGGCATTTCCCGCCAATTGTGACGGAGGAGGACCTGAAAGCCACGGAACAAAGGAAAAGGGAGCTTCTTAAGATTATCGAGACTGAACGCTCTAAATGGCATTTCCCGCCAATTGTGACGGAGGAGGACCTGAAAGCCACGGAACAAAGGAAAAGGGAGCTTCTTAAGATTATCGAGACTGAACGCTCTAAATGGCATTTCCCGCCAATTGTGACGGAGGAGGACCTGAAAGCCACGGAACAAAGGAAAAGGGAGCTTCTTAAGATTATCGAGACTGAACGCTCTAAATGGCATTTCCCGCCAATTGTGACGGAGGAGGACCTGAAAGCCTCGGAACAAAGGAAAAGGGAGCTTCTTAAGATTATCGAGACTGAACGCTCTAAATGGCATTTCCCGCCAATTGTGACGGAGGAGGACCTGAAAGCCACGGAACAAAGGAAAAGGGAGCTTCTTAAGATTATCGAGACTGAACGCTCTAAATGGCATTTCCCGCCAATTGTGACGGAGGAGGACCTGAAAGCCACGGAACAAAGGAAAAGGGAGCTTCTTAAGATTATCGAGACTGAACGCTCTAAATGGCATTTCCCGCCAATTGTGACGGAGGAGGACCTGAAAGCCACGGAACAAAGGAAAAGGGAGCTTCTTAAGATTATCGAGACTGAACGCTCTAAATGGCATTTCCCGCCAATTGTGACGGAGGAGGACCTGAAAGCCACGGAACAAAGGAAAAGGGAGCTTCTTAAGATTATCGAGACTGAACGCTCTAAATGGCATTTCCCGCCAATTGTGACGGAGGAGGACCTGAAAGCCACGGAACAAAGGAAAAGGGAGCTTCTTAAGATTATCGAGACTGAACGCTCTAAATGGCATTTCCCGCCAATTGTGACGGAGGAGGACCTGAAAGCCACGGAACAAAGGAAAAGGGAGCTTCTTAAGATTATCGAGACTGAACGCTCTAAATGGCATTTCCCGCCAATTGTGACGGAGGAGGACCTGAAAGCCACGGAACAAAGGAAAAGGGAGCTTCTTAAGATTATCGAGACTGAACGCTCTAAATGGCATTTCCCGCCAATTGTGACGGAGGAGGACCTGAAAGACACGGAACAAAGGAAAAAGGGAGCTTCTTAAGATTATCGAGACTGAACACTCTAAATGGCATTTCCCGCCAATTGTGACGGAGGAGGACCTGAAAGCCACGGAACAAAGGAAAAAGGGAGCTTCTTAAGATTATCGAGACTGAACACTCTAAATGGCATTTCCCGCCAATTGTGACGGAGGAGGACCTGAAAGCCACGGAACAAAGGAAAAGGGAGCTTCTTAAGATTATCGAGACTGAACGCTCTAAATGGCATTTCCCGCCAATTGTGACGGAGGAGGACCTGAAAGCCACGGAACAAAGGAAAAAGGGAGCTTCTTAAGATTATCGAGACTGAACGCTCTAAATGGCATTTCCCGCCAATTGTGACGGAGGAGGACCTGAAAGCCACGGAACAAAGGAAAAGGGAGCTTCTTAAGATTATCGAGACTGAACGCTCTAAATGGCATTTCCCGCCAATTGTGACGGAGGAGGACCTGAAAGCCACGGAACAAAGGAAAAGGGAGCTTCTTAAGATTATCGAGACTGAACGCTCTAAATGGCATTTCCCGCCAATTGTGACGGAGGAGGACCTGAAAGCCACGGAACAAAGGAAAAAGGGAGCTTCTTAAGATTATCGAGACTGAACGCTCTAAATGGCATTTCCCGCCAATTGTGACGGAGGAGGACCTGAAAGCCACGGAACAAAGGAAAAGGGAGCTTCTTAAGATTATCGAGACAGAACGCTCTAAATGGCATTTCCCGCCAATTGTGACGGAGGAGGACCTGAAAGCCACGGAACAAAGGAAAAGGGAGCTTCTTAAGATTATCGAGACAGAACGCTCTAAATGGCATTTCCCGCCAATTGTGACGGAGGAGGACCTGAAAGCCACGGAACAAAGGAAAAGGGAGCTTCTTAAGATTATCGAGACTGAACGCTCTAAATGGCATTTCCCGCCAATTGTGACGGAGGAGGACCTGAAAGCCACGGAACAAAGGAAAAGGGAGCTTCTTAAGATTATCGAGACTGAACGCTCTAAATGGCATTTCCCGCCAATTGTGACGGAGGAGGACCTGAAAGCCACGGAACAAAGGAAAAGGGAGCTTCTTAAGATTATCGAGACTGAACACTCTAAATGGCATTTCCCGCCAATTGTGACGGAGGAGGACCTGAAAGCCATGGAACAAAGGAAAAGGGAGCTTCTTAAGATTATCGAGACTGAACGCTCTAAATGGCATTTCCCGCCAATTGTGACGGAGGAGGACCTGAAAGACACGGAACAAAGGAAAAAGGGAGCTTCTTAAGATTATCGAGACTGAACACTCTAAATGGCATTTCCCGCCAATTGTGACGGAGGAGGACCTGAAAGCCATGGAACAAAGGAAAAAGGGAGCTTCTTAAGATTATCGAGACTGAACGCTCTAAATGGCATTTCCCGCCAATTGTGACGGAGGAGGACCTGAAAGCCACGGAACAAAGGAAAAGGGAGCTTCTTAAGATTATCGACATTGAACACTCTAAATGGCATTTCCCGCCAATTGTGACGGAGGAGGACCTGAAAGCCACGGAACAAAGGAAAAGGGAGCTTCTTAAGATTATCGAGACTGAACACTCTAAATGGCATTTCCCGCCAATTGTGACGGAGGAGGACCTGAAAGCCACGGAAGAAAGGAAAAAGGGAGCTTCTCAAGATTATCGAGACTGAACACTCTAAATGGCATTTCCCGCCAATTGTGACGGAGGAGGACCTGAAAGCCACGGAACAAAGGAAAAAGGGAGCTTCTTAAGATTACCGAGACTGAACACTCTAAATGGCATTTCCCGCCAATTGTGACGGAGGAGGACCTGAAAGCCACGGAACAAAGGAAAAAGGGAGCTTCTTAAGATTATCGAGACTGAACACTCTAAATGGCATTTCCCGCCAATTGTGACGGAGGAGGACCTGAAAGCCACGGAACAAAGGAAAAGGGAGCTTCTTAAGATTATCGAGACTGAACGCTCTAAATGGCATTTCCCGCCAATTGTGACGGAGCAGGACCTGAAAGCCACGGAACAAAGGAAAAAGGGAGCTTCTTAAGATTATCGAGACTGAACGCTCTAAATGGCATTTCCCGCCAATTGTGACGGAGGAGGACCTGAAAGCCACGGAACAAAGGAAAAGGGAGCTTCTTAAGATTATCGAGACTGAACGCTCTAAATGGCATTTCCCGCCAATTGTGACGGAGGAGGACCTGAAAGCCACGGAACAAAGGAAAAGGGAGCTTCTTAAGATTATCGAGACTGAACGCTCTAAATGGCATTTCCCGCCAATTGTGACGGAGGAGGACCTGAAAGCCACGGAACAAAGGAAAAAGGGAGCTTCTTAAGATTATCGAGACTGAACGCTCTAAATGGCATTTCCCGCCAATTGTGACGGAGGAGGACCTGAAAGCCACGGAACAAAGGAAAAAGGGAGCTTCTTAAGATTATCGAGACTGAACGCTCTAAATGGCATTTCCCGCCAATTGTGACGGAGGAGGACCTGAAAGCCACGGAACAAAGGAAAAAGGGAGCTTCTTAAGATTATCGAGACTGAACGCTCTAAATGGCATTTCCCGCCAATTGTGACGGAGGAGGACCTGAAAGCCACAGAACAAAGGAAAAGGGAGCTTCTTAAGATTATCGAGACTGAACGCTCTAAATGGCATTTCCCGCCAATTGTGACGGAGGAGGACCTGAAAGCCACGGAACAAAGGAAAAGGGAGCTTCTTAAGATTATCGAGACTGAACGCTCTAAATGGCATTTCCCGCCAATTGTGACGGAGGAGGACCTGAAAGCCACGGAACAAAGGAAAAAGGGAGCTTCTTAAGATTATCAAGACTGAACGCTCTAAATGGCATCTCCCGCCAATTGTGACGGAGGAGGACCTGAAAGCCACGGAACAAAGGAAAAAGGGAGCTTCTTAAGATTATCGAGACTGAACGCTCTAAATGGCATTTCCCGCCAATTGTGACGGAGGAGGACCTGAAAGCCACGGAACAAAGGAAAAAGGGAGCTTCTTAAGATTATCGAGACTGAACGCTCTAAATGGCATTTCCCGCCAATTGTGACGGAGGAGGACCTGAAAGCCACGGAACAAAGGAAAAAGGGAGCTTCTTAAGATTATCGAGACTGAACGCTCTAAATGGCATTTCCCGCCAATTGTGACGGAGGAGGACCTGAAAGCCACGGAACAAAGGAAAAGGGAGCTTCTTAAGATTATCGAGACTGAACGCTCTAAATGGCATTTCCCGCCAATTGTGACGGAGGAGGACCTGAAAGCCACGGAACAAAGGAAAAGGGAGCTTCTTAAGATTATCGAGACTGAACACTCTAAATGGCATTTCCCGCCAATTGTGACGGAGGAGGACCTGAAAGCCACGGAACAAAAGAAAAGGGAGCTTCTTAAGATTATCGAGACTGAACACTCTAAATGGCATTTCCCGCCAATTGTGACGGAGGAGGACCTGAAAGCCACGGAACAAAGGAAAAGGGAGCTTCTTAAGATTATCGAGACTGAACACTCTAAATGGCATTTCCCGCCAATTGTGACGGAGGAGGACCTGAAAGCCACGGAACAAAGGAAAAGGGAGCTTCTTAAGATTATCGACATTGAACACTCTAAATGGCATTTCCCGCCAATTGTGACGGAGGAGGACCTGAAAGCCACGGAACAAAGGAAAAGGGAGCTTCTTAAGATTATCGAGACTGAACGCTCTAAATGGCATTTCCCGCCAATTGTGACGGAGGAGGACCTGAAAGCCACGGAACAAAGGAAAAAGGGAGCTTCTTAAGATTATCGAGACTGAACGCTCTAAATGGCATTTCCCGCCAATTGTGACGGAGGAGGACCTGAAAGCCACGGAACAAAGGAAAAGGGAGCTTCTTAAGATTATCGAGACTGAACGCTCTAAATGGCATTTCCCGCCAATTGTGACGGAGGAGGACCTGAAAGACACGGAACAAAGGAAAAAGGGAGCTTCTTAAGATTATCGAGACTGAACACTCTAAATGGCATTTCCCGCCAATTGTGACGGAGGAGGACCTGAAAGCCATGGAACAAAGGAAAAAGGGAGCTTCTTAAGATTATCGAGACTGAACGCTCTAAATGGCATTTCCCGCCAATTGTGACGGAGGAGGACCTGAAAGCCACGGAACAAAGGAAAAGGGAGCTTCTTAAGATTATCGACATTGAACACTCTAAATGGCATTTCCCGCCAATTGTGACGGAGGAGGACCTGAAAGCCACGGAACAAAGGAAAAGGGAGCTTCTTAAGATTATCGAGACTGAACACTCTAAATGGCATTTCCCGCCAATTGTGACGGAGGAGGACCTGAAAGCCACGGAAGAAAGGAAAAAGGGAGCTTCTCAAGATTATCGAGACTGAACACTCTAAATGGCATTTCCCGCCAATTGTGACGGAGGAGGACCTGAAAGCCACGGAACAAAGGAAAAAGGGAGCTTCTTAAGATTACCGAGACTGAACACTCTAAATGGCATTTCCCGCCAATTGTGACGGAGGAGGACCTGAAAGCCACGGAACAAAGGAAAAAGGGAGCTTCTTAAGATTATCGAGACTGAACACTCTAAATGGCATTTCCCGCCAATTGTGACGGAGGAGGACCTGAAAGCCACGGAACAAAGGAAAAGGGAGCTTCTTAAGATTATCGAGACTGAACGCTCTAAATGGCATTTCCCGCCAATTGTGACGGAGCAGGACCTGAAAGCCACGGAACAAAGGAAAAAGGGAGCTTCTTAAGATTATCGAGACTGAACGCTCTAAATGGCATTTCCCGCCAATTGTGACGGAGGAGGACCTGAAAGCCACGGAACAAAGGAAAAGGGAGCTTCTTAAGATTATCGAGACTGAACGCTCTAAATGGCATTTCCCGCCAATTGTGACGGAGGAGGACCTGAAAGCCACGGAACAAAGGAAAAGGGAGCTTCTTAAGATTATCGAGACTGAACGCTCTAAATGGCATTTCCCGCCAATTGTGACGGAGGAGGACCTGAAAGCCACGGAACAAAGGAAAAAGGGAGCTTCTTAAGATTATCGAGACTGAACGCTCTAAATGGCATTTCCCGCCAATTGTGACGGAGGAGGACCTGAAAGCCACGGAACAAAGGAAAAAGGGAGCTTCTTAAGATTATCGAGACTGAACGCTCTAAATGGCATTTCCCGCCAATTGTGACGGAGGAGGACCTGAAAGCCACGGAACAAAGGAAAAAGGGAGCTTCTTAAGATTATCGAGACTGAACGCTCTAAATGGCATTTCCCGCCAATTGTGACGGAGGAGGACCTGAAAGCCACAGAACAAAGGAAAAGGGAGCTTCTTAAGATTATCGAGACTGAACGCTCTAAATGGCATTTCCCGCCAATTGTGACGGAGGAGGACCTGAAAGCCACGGAACAAAGGAAAAGGGAGCTTCTTAAGATTATCGAGACTGAACGCTCTAAATGGCATTTCCCGCCAATTGTGACGGAGGAGGACCTGAAAGCCACGGAACAAAGGAAAAAGGGAGCTTCTTAAGATTATCAAGACTGAACGCTCTAAATGGCATCTCCCGCCAATTGTGACGGAGGAGGACCTGAAAGCCACGGAACAAAGGAAAAAGGGAGCTTCTTAAGATTATCGAGACTGAACGCTCTAAATGGCATTTCCCGCCAATTGTGACGGAGGAGGACCTGAAAGCCACGGAACAAAGGAAAAAGGGAGCTTCTTAAGATTATCGAGACTGAACGCTCTAAATGGCATTTCCCGCCAATTGTGACGGAGGAGGACCTGAAAGCCACGGAACAAAGGAAAAAGGGAGCTTCTTAAGATTATCGAGACTGAACGCTCTAAATGGCATTTCCCGCCAATTGTGACGGAGGAGGACCTGAAAGCCACGGAACAAAGGAAAAGGGAGCTTCTTAAGATTATCGAGACTGAACGCTCTAAATGGCATTTCCCGCCAATTGTGACGGAGGAGGACCTGAAAGCCACGGAACAAAGGAAAAGGGAGCTTCTTAAGATTATCGAGACTGAACACTCTAAATGGCATTTCCCGCCAATTGTGACGGAGGAGGACCTGAAAGCCACGGAACAAAAGAAAAGGGAGCTTCTTAAGATTATCGAGACTGAACACTCTAAATGGCATTTCCCGCCAATTGTGACGGAGGAGGACCTGAAAGCCACGGAACAAAGGAAAAGGGAGCTTCTTAAGATTATCGAGACTGAACACTCTAAATGGCATTTCCCGCCAATTGTGACGGAGGAGGACCTGAAAGCCACGGAACAAAGGAAAAGGGAGCTTCTTAAGATTATCGACATTGAACACTCTAAATGGCATTTCCCGCCAATTGTGACGGAGGAGGACCTGAAAGCCACGGAACAAAGGAAAAGGGAGCTTCTTAAGATTATCGAGACTGAACGCTCTAAATGGCATTTCCCGCCAATTGTGACGGAGGAGGACCTGAAAGCCACGGAACAAAGGAAAAAGGGAGCTTCTTAAGATTATCGAGACTGAACGCTCTAAATGGCATTTCCCGCCAATTGTGACGGAGGAGGACCTGAAAGCCACGGAACAAAGGAAAAGGGAGCTTCTTAAGATTATCGAGACTGAACGCTCTAAATGGCATTTCCCGCCAATTGTGACGGAGGAGGACCTGAAAGCCACGGAACAAAGGAAAAGGGAGCTTCTTAAGATTATCGAGACTGAACGCTCTAAATGGCATTTCCCGCCAATTGTGACGGAGGAGGACCTGAAAGCCACGGAACAAAGGAAAAAGGGAGCTTCTTAAGATTATTGAGACTGAACGCTTTAAATGGCATTTCCCGCCAATTGTGACGGAGGAGGACCTGAAAGCCACGGAACAAAGGAAAAAGGGAGCTTCTTAAGATTATCGAGACTGAACGCTCTAAATGGCATTTCCCGCCAATTGTGACGGAGGAGGACCTGAAAGCCACGGAACAAAGGAAAAGGGAGCTTCTTAAGATTATCGAGACTGAACGCTCTAAATGGCATTTCCCGCCAATTGTGACGGAGGAGGACCTGAAAGCCACGGAACAAAGGAAAAGGGAGCTTCTTAAGATTATCGAGACTGAACGCTCTAAATGGCATTTCCCGCCAATTGTGACGGAGGAGGACCTGAAAGCCACGGAACAAAGGAAAAAGGGAGCTTCTTAAGATTATCGAGACTGAACGCTCTAAATGGCATTTCCCGCCAATTGTGACGGAGGAGGACCTGAAAGCCACGGAACAAAGGAAAAAGGGAGCTTCTTAAGATTATCGAGACTGAACGCTCTAAATGGCATTTCCCGCCAATTGTGACGGAGGAGGACCTGAAAGCCACGGAACAAAGGAAAAAGGGAGCTTCTTAAGATTATCGAGACTGAACGCTCTAAATGGCATTTCCCGCCAATTGTGACGGAGGAGGACCTGAAAGCCACGGAACAAAGGAAAAAGGGAGCTTCTTAAGATTATCGAGACTGAACGCTCTAAATGGCATTTCCCGCCAATTGTGACGGAGGAGGACCTGAAAGCCACGGAACAAAGGAAAAGGGAGCTTCTTAAGATTATCGAGACTGAACGCTCTAAATGGCATTTCCCGCCAATTGTGACGGAGGAGGACCTGAAAGCCACAGAACAAAGGAAAAGTGAGCTTCTTAAGATTATCGAGACTGAACGCTCTAAATGGCATTTCCCGCCAATTGTGACGGAGGAGGACCTGAAAGCCACGGAACAAAGGAAAAGGGAGCTTCTTAAGATTATCGAGACTGAACGCTCTAAATGGCATTTCCCGCCAATTGTGACGGAGGAGGACCTGAAAGCCACGGAACAAAGGAAAAAGGGAGCTTCTTAAGATTATCGAGACTGAACGCTCTAAATGGCATTTCCCGCCAATTGTGACGGAGGAGGACCTGAAAGCCACGGAACAAAGGAAAAAGGGAGCTTCTTAAGATTATCGAGACTGAACGCTCTAAATGGCATTTCCCGCCAATTGTGACGGAGGAGGACCTGAAAGCCACGGAACAAAGGAAAAAGGGAGCTTCTTAAGATTATCGAGACTGAACGCTCTAAATGGCATTTCCCGCCAATTGTGACGGAGGAGGACCTGAAAGCCACGGAACAAAGGAAAAAGGGAGCTTCTTAAGATTATCGAGACTGAACGCTCTAAATGGCATTTCCCGCCAATTGTGACGGAGGAGGACCTGAAAGCCACGGAACAAAGGAAAAGGGAGCTTCTTAAGATTATCGAGACTGAACGCTCTAAATGGCATTTCCCGCCAATTGTGACGGAGGAGGACCTGAAAGCAATGGAACACAGGAAAAGGGAGCTTCTTGAGATTATCCAAACTGAAGACATCAGAGCACAGATGAGGCGGGACAGATTAAGGGAGGAGTACTTATTAAAAACTAGACTTCTTGCTATAACTACCCCAGAACCGTCCACTCCAAAAGTCACCACCAAGAAAAAACGGTGCTCATCCCGACTGGAGGAACTGGCAAAACCCAGGCAAAGGTTGCCTGACCAGTCTCCTTGTCACGCTGCAGCCTGTGATGCCTATAAACAGAGTATAGGATCTGGGGAAACCTAAAGTGCCCAAACATACAAGGAAGCTTCCAAAAGAAGAAATCAAACAAGGAGGAGCCCCGATGAAGAGAAGGGAATGGAAGGGACGAGATGCAGTTAACTAAGAGGGTGGAAGGGCGGGAACGATTGTCAGCGGCATTCCGCCTTTGAGAAAGAGTGCTGAAGTAGAGGGAAATTTGGGGGAGTCATGTCTTAAAAAGAAAGGAGACGGGAAATCTGGGGACAGAAGGTGAACAGTAACAGAACAAAGATTGTATAAGAGGCGGAGAAGAAGCAGACTGTGGGAAATCCAGAGGAAGGAGGAGACAGCAGGAGACAACGGACGACAGAAGAAAGAAGACCCAGGACGAGGTGATAGAGCAATGGGACAGCGTGGGAAGATTGACCTAATTTCTTCGGGGTTGTATAGCAGTGTAGTCTCTTTTAACCAAATTTCTACATCTCCAAGCATCCTCTAGATCCAGTTCTTCCTTTAAATCTAAGAAATTTTGTGGGAGTGTAATCAGTGATGCTTTAGGTCCTTTCTTTTATCTAATATCATGTAAGGCAGAAGAGAGAGTTGAACTTCATGTCACAGTGCCACTGTTGAGAACAAGACAGAAAAGAAAGAAAGAAAGAAAGAAAGAAAGAAAGAAAGAAAGACGGAGGAGAGAGATACCATTGCCAAGTTTGTAAAAAGCATATTATTAAGATTGGCAATGGAAAAAATTCATTGCCCGAAGCTTATTTAAGGGGCGATAAGTTGACCCATGTTAATTATATTTTCTGCTTTAACTTATAAAGAGGCTAAAGATTTATTTTAAAAGACGAAAAAGAGTCTTTGAAAAGCATAGTGTTAAATGTTTTATATAGTCTTCAGAACTGTTAACGTGTGTTTATTTGAATTCTTGAAATGTTAATATGTGTGCTAGTTTGAATTATTTTTAAATGCAATACTGGTCTGTTTTATTTTTCTGCTTTAACTTAAAAGAGGCTAAAGATTTATTTTAAAAGACAAAAAAGTGTCTTTGAAAAACATAGTGTTACATATTTTATGTAGTCTTCAGAAGTGTTAATATGTGTGTTAGTTTGAATTATTTTTAAATGCAATGCTGGTCTGTTTTATTTTTCCATGTTTTGTCTCCTTCTTAAAAAAATGAATGCGTAAAGATGTGTCCATCCGTTCCAACCCTCTCCTCCCAAGCAGAAGGACACCATCCAATCCCTCCCAACAGATGGCCATACAGATTGTCAAAAATACATATCATAGAAGCATAGAGATGGAATTGACCCCAAGGTCCATCTGTTCCAACCCTCTCCTCCCAGGCGGAAGGACACCATCCAATCCCTCCCAACAGATGGCCATACAGATTGTCAAAAATACATATCATAGAAGCATAGAGATGGAATTGACCCCAAGGTCCATCTGTTCCAACCCTCTCCTCCCAGGCGGAAGGACACCATCCAATCCCTCCCAACAGATGGCCATACAGATTGTCAAAAATACATATCATAGAAGCATAGAGATGGAATTGACCCCAAGGTCCATCTGTTCCAACCCTCTCCTCCCAGGCGGAAGGACACCATCCAATCCCTCCTAACAGATGGCCATACAGATTGTCAAAAATACATATCATAGAAGCATAGAGATGGAATTGACCCCAAGGTCCATGCTTTCCAACCCTCTAATCCCAGGCAGAAGGACACCATCCAATCCCTCCCAACATATGGCCATATAGATTGTCAAAAATACATATCATAGAAGCATAGAGATGGAATGGACCTGAGATCAATCCGGTCCTACTCCCTTCTTAGGAGTCTAGATCCAGGGAAGCCATGCTACCCCTCTATTCGGCTTTGGTTAGACCACACCTGGAAGGGAAAGAGGGAGGGAGAAAGAGGGAAGGAAGGAAGGAAGGGGAGAAGGAAGGAAAGACAAAAGAAGAAAGGAGGAATGAAAGTGTGGGAGGGAAGGAGGGAGGGAGAAAGAGGGAGGTAAGGAAGGAAGGGGAGAAGGAAGGAAAGACAAAAGGGAAGTATAGACGAAAGTGTGGAAGGAAAGGAGAAATGGGAGGCAAGGAAGGAAAGAAAGGAAAGAGAAAGGAAGAGAAAGGGGAAGGAAGGACAAAAGGGTGGAAGGTAGGGAGAGGGAGACAAAGGAGAGATAGAAGAGAGAAGGAAAGAAGGATAGGATGATGAGAGAGAGGAGGGCTTGAGAAACCCAGCCCCCTGGCCTGGGTTTGCCCATACCTGATCTAGACACTAGAAGTCTTCAGGCAACCTAGAATCACACTGGCCTTTTTAGCTGCCACATCAGACTGTTGACTCCTGTATAGTTTGTCCAATATGACTCCTAGATCCCTTTTTCCATGCACTGCTGTCAAACCGATAAAAGCAGGCAGGTGCTGGGCCCCAGAGAGGAATCAATACCTGGAGAGGTTTTCTAAGGTTCAGACTGAAGCCTAGAACCAACGCTTGCTGCCCCATTGACCTGTGATCCCAAAGCCCCCCCCCAAGCCCCCCACCAACTTACCTTCTCCAGGTGGGCTTTGGGTGTCCCCTTCCTTCAAGGCAGGGCCTGCTGTTGGAAGCGGGTTTGGCCTCCGTGGCTCCTTCAACTTCTTCTGCCCTCCACCCGGCACCATCCGGTCACTCACAGTGCAAACATCTGGCAGAGAAATGATTAGCAACATCTCCCTGAAGCTACTACAAGAACGTATCTAATGAAGGAACATATCTAATGATTTGCTTCAATGAGTTCTTCAAAACCTCTTCTCTCTGTTGATACCTTAATGCTTCATTGATCCATCAGTCTCGACAGAAATGGGTTAATTATGCCTGCATGTTTACATATAGCAGCTTGAGTGTGATTCTGGACTCATCGCTGAGCCTGGAACCTCAGGTTTCAGCGGTGACCAGGGGAGCATTTGCACAGTTAAAACTTGTGTGCCAGTTTAGCTGGTATTGCACCACCTGACATCCACCGGAAAGTAGCAGCCAATAGTGAAAGGACCAAGGCAGTGACATCTCCAGCCCACCCCCTGTTTGGGTATCAGCCAGCACGTCAACAACTTAAATCAAGAAATAGTTTTCTAAGATCTACAGAGAGACTCGCTGGAACACCTCAGCAAGCAAGAGTCCAAAAGTGGCAGGCTCAAACCCAGAACCTCAATCAATGGCTGATACCAAATGAGAGACTCCCCCCTGGGCACACAGAAGACTGGGCGACTTGGAAGGCGCTGAACAGACTGCGCTCTGGGGCTACAAAGTGGAATCCACAACATGCGAGTGTGGAGAAGAGCAAACCACAGACCACCTGCTGCAATGCAACCTGAGCCCTGCCACATGCACAATGGAGGACCTTCTTATAGCAACACCAGAGGCACTCCAAGTGGCCAGCTATTGGTCAAAGGATATTTAATCAACTACCAAGCTTGCAAACTTTGTGTTTTGCTTTGTTTGTTTGTTAAAAATGCAGTACAACTGTTTGGTTGCTCCTGACACGATAAATAAATAAATAAATGCGCTCGTACCTTGGGAAGTCTGACTTGGCCACAGGAGTCCACGCTCTGGTTACATCCTGTATAGACTACTGCAACACTCTCTATGTGGGGTTGCCTTTGAAGACGGTCCGGAAGCTTTAACTAGTCCAGTGAACAGCATCCAGGTTGTTAACAGGAGCGGCGCTCAGGGAGCATACAACTCCCTTGTTGTACCAGCTCCACTGGCTGCCAGTTTGCTACCGGGCCCAATTCAAAGTGCTGGCTTTGGCCTATAAAGCCCTAAACGGTTCTGGCCCAACTTACCTGTCCGAATGTATCTCCCCTTATGAACCATTGAGGATTAAGATAATCTGGGGAGGCCCTGCTCTCGGTCCCTCCTTTGTCACAAGTACATTTGGCAGGGACAAGAGACAGGGCCTTCTCAGTGGTGGCCCCTCAGCCATGCTTCCCATTGAAATACTAGTAAGCTTAAAAATGTTAAAATTGTTATTCATTTTAATTATTGAATGGTTTCAAAGTGTTTTTGCACTACAAACAAGATATGTGCAGCGTGCATAGGAATTGATTTTTTTTCTCTTCAAATTATAATCTGGCCCTCCAACAGTTTGAGGAGTTGTGACCTGGCCCTCCGTTTACAAAGTTTGAGGACCCCTGATCTAGGCTACGGGACATTACATATTGACATACCCATTTGAAAAGGTTACTTTGTGGGCATTTCTGCTCTCTGGTTGAGCTACAAGGGAACCCTCCTGGGTTCTGTTCATGTTAAGCAATGAGGTTTTGTTTTCAAAGCAGGGGCCGTCCTTTGGTGCATCTGGACTGCGGAATGAATGCAGTTTGAGACTGCTTTAGCTGACATGGCTAAATGCTACAGAATCCCAGGAGTTATCATTTCACAATGTCTTTCTCAACCAAGGAGCGCTGGCGCCTCCCCAAACTGCAACTCCCAGTTCACTCAAGTGGTGCCAAACTGTGTGTCGTTCTGCCATCCCGACGCACCCAGAAATGCCCTGTCTTACCGTTGATGCAGAGCATCCCTGGGCAGCACATGGAGCTCCTCTGGCACCTTCTTCGCGGCCCTCGACATGCAACACATGTCGGAGGCTCCTCTCTGGGCCTGTGGCAGAATTTCCCGGATGGACAGTCCTTGTCGGCTAGGCATTGGCTGCTCTGCAGAGGGAGAAAGGGCCCCGAGAAGGTTAGTGGCCCCTGGGGCCAAAAGCAGATCTGTGGAAGGAGCCCAATGGTTTCAAACCAGGAGCTTCTCTTAGAATCATAGAATCATAGAGTTGGAAGAGACCTCATGGGCCATCCAGTCCAACCCCATTCTGCCAAGAAGCAGGAAAATTGCATTCAAATCACCCCTATTTATTTATTTGTCGTGTCAGGGCAACCAGTTAATTATATTACATTTCTAACAGAACAAAGCAAACAAACAGACAAAATACAAAATTTGTTAGTTTGGTAGTTGATTAAATGTCCTTTGACCAATAGCTGGCCACTTGGAGTGCTTCTGGTGTTGCTGCAAGAAGGTCCTCCATTGTGCATGTGGCTGGGCTCAGGTTGCATTGCAGCAGGTGGTCAGTGGTTTGCTCTTCTCCACACTTGCATGCCGTGGATTCCACCCTGTAGCTCCATTTCTTGAGGTTGGCTCTGCATCTCGTGGTGCCAGAGCGCAGTCTGTTCAGTGCCTTCCAAATCGCCCAGTCCTCTGTGTGCCCAGGGGGGAGTTCCTCATTTGGTATCAGCCATGAATTGAGGTTCTGGCTTTGAGCCTGCCACTTTTGGACTCTCACTTGATTAGTCTGGCATGACTTGTTTTTGATAAATCCATGTTGACTTTAGCGATGACCGCATTTGTTTCTAAGTGTTTGCAGACCACTTCCTTAACAATCTTTTCCAGAATCTAGCCTGGTATCGACGTGAGGCTGACCGGACGGTAATTGTTTGGGTCATCCTTTTTTCCCTTCTTGAAGATTGGGACCACATTGGCCCTCCTCCAATCTGCTGGAACTTCTCCCGTTCTCCAAGAACTCTCAAAGATGATTGCCAGTGGTTCCGAAATGACTTCCGCTAGTTCTTTCAATACTCTTGGGTGTAGTTGATCTGGTCCTGGGGACTTGAACTCATTTAGAGCGGCCAGGAATTCCTGAAGGACTTGTTTCCCAATTCCCAAAAATGCATTATAACTGTACCCTTGGTTTGCTTCTGATACAATAAATAAATAACAGACCTCTGAAGATGCTGACCACAGATGCAGGCAAAATGTCAGGAGCGAATACAGCTGGAACAGGACCATGCAGCCCGAAAAACTCACAGCAACCCAAAGTACTGCATTTCTTCAACTCTAAGACGTACTTTCCCCCTTATATAAACATCTCAAAAAATGGAATGCATCTTAGAATCGCAGGGGTATCTATTATTATTATTATTTATTTATTTATTTATTTATTGTTCTTATACCCCGCTACCATCTCCCGCAGGACTCGGTGCGGCTTACAAGAGGCCAAGCCCAATAACATCATGAAAACAACAACAACAAAACAATAAATAACTCATAAAAAGCAAAACAATACAATAATAACACAACACATTTTAAAAACATGGGCAGGGCCATATGTGAAATTTTTTTAAAAGTTAAATACTGGGAAATTCAAAGGGGATAGGAGGAATGTTATAGGATAGGTGGACGTGCAGACAGTTCTAAATCTCTCATAAAGTGCATTAAGGACATACATTTTGCTTAGGATTCCTTATTCTGGGAAGGCACACCGGAACATCCACGTTTTCAAGCTCCTCCTAAAGACTGCCGATGTTGGGGCCTGCCTGATGTCCTTGGGGAGGGAGTTCCAGAGTCGTGGGGCCACCACTGAGAAGGCCCTGTCCCTCGTCCCCACCAATCGCGCCTGTGAAGCAGGTGGGATCGTGAGCAGGGCCTCACCAGATGAACGAAGAGATTGTGTGGGTTCGTATACAGAAATGCGGTCACAAAGGTAGATGGGTCCCAAACCGTATCTTAGATGTTGTTGGCGATACTGAAGTTTGGGTGAACTGTATCTTACTCATTGACTGAAAGGTTGCAGGTTTGAATCCGGGGAGCCGGGTGAGCTCATGCTGTTAGCCCCAGCTTCTGTCAACCTAGCAGTTTGAAAACATGCAAATGTGAGTGGATCAATAGGTACCACTTCGGCGGGAAAGTAACGGCGCTCCATGCAGCCATGCTGGCAATATGACCTTGGAGGTGTCTCCGGACAACACGGGCTCTTCGGCTTACAAATGGAGATGAGAACAACACCCCCAAGATCGGGCACGACTGGACTTAATGTCAAGGGGAAACCTTTACCTAGAGCCCCCGGTGGCGCAGTGGGTTAAAGCCCTGTGCCAGTAGGACTGAAGACCGACAGGTCACAGGTTCAAATCCCTCTATCAGCTCCAGCTCCTCATGCGGGGACATGAGAGAAGCCTCCCACAAGGATGATAAAACATCAAAATCATCTGGGCATCCCCTGGGCAACGTCCTTGCAGACAGCCAATTCTCTCACAACAGGATGCTCCTGACACGACAAAAAACCCCCAAAAAACCTACAGTAGAAGAGATGCAATAGTTGGAAATCTGCTGCAGTCTCTGGATGCCGTAAACCTACCGCCTGGGCCCACTGCATCTCTCTGCTTAAAGATAAGGCCGCACTTGAGCATGTCCAGAGAAGAGTGGCCAAAAGGAGCAAAGGTTTGGAAGTCAAGCCCTGTGCAGTTCTGGTGTCCTCTTCTCTCAACCGTCTCTTCTCCAAGCAAAGCCTATCCAGCTCCTTTGGCCAACCTTCTCATATTCTCAGTAAAGCCGCAGCACTCACCTTTCTGGCGGCGGACAATTCAGCCGAACCCCGGATGGTGTTGAAGTCCAGCACCAATGTGGCCACTGGGCAGCAAAGGCAGGCGAACCCCAGCAAGAAGAGGGCTTCCATCTTCAGTCTTTGGGTGGTGGCTTCTGATGGCTTTGTTGCTGGAGAGGCCGGGCTTGCATCCGCCCAAGGTGCCTGCCCTGCCCTTGGGGCGTTATTTATAGCAATGCGTGCCCGCTCCCCTTTTGCAGACCCCTCCAGGCCTTTGATCCCCACTTCAAAACCAAGCCTCAAAGCCATCCCTGATTAGAGGGCTTCAAAGGCGGCGGCTCAGAGGGCAACACATGTCACCTGCCTCACCTGCGCTTCCTGCTCTTAATCCCTCCTCTGGCAAGCGGGGCTTTGTTGGGGATCCGCTTTCTCAGCTGGCAGGCCACCAAAGCCGTTGACCAGAGGCCTTTTGGAGGAAGAGGAGGAGGAGAGCAAAGGCTGGATGAAGGGGTTTGCTGACAGCTCAAAGCAGCTGCCTCGGAGCCCACCTGCCAGAGCCATGTACACAGACCTACCTCAAAGGAAGGAAGGAAGACAAGCAGGCGAGAAGAAGGCACCTTCCTCTGACTCAGACCTACTTGGCTTTGAAGGTTTGGAGGAAGCTTTCTCCTGCCTTCCTGGCCTTAATGCTATGCGGGGCTTGAAGGAAAGGGTTTCAAGCCACAAATTAATATGCAGGTATCAAGATGGCTGTGCTGTGAATGCCGGATCCAAGAGTCCGGCATTAGGGACGCAATCCCAGCAAGTGATCCTGAGTGAGACTCTACTTAGGCCGAAAAAACGAAATGCAAAGATACAGAATGGGGGACAATGCCTGGCTCGAGAGCAGTACATGTGAAAAAGATCTTGGGGTCCTCGTGGACAACAAGTTAAACATGAGCCAACAATGTGATGTGGCAGCAAAAAAAGCCAATGGGATTTTGGCCTGCATCAATAGGAGCATAGTGTCTAGATCGAGGGAAGTCATGCTCCCCGTGCTCTATTCCGCCTTGGTTAGATCTCACCTGAAATATTGTGTCTAAGTCTGGGCACCACAATTCAAGAGAGATATTGACAAGATGGAATGTGTCCAGAGGAGGGCGACTAAAATGATCAAGGGTCTGGAGAACAAGCCCTATGAGGAACGGCTTAAGGAGCTGGGCATGTTTAGCCTGAAGAAGAGAAGGCTGAGAGGAGATATGATAGCCATGTATAAACATGTGAGAGGAAGCCACGGGAGGAGGGAGCAAGCTTGTTTTCTGCTTCCTTGGAGACTAGGACGCAGAACAATGGCTTCAAACTACAAGAGAGGAGATTCCATCTGAACATGAGGAAGAACTTCCTGACTGTGAGAGTCGTTCAGCAGTGGAACTCTCTGCCCCGGAGTGTGGTGGAGGCTTCTTCTTTGGAAGCTTTTAAACAGGGGCTGGATGGCCATCTGTCAGGGGTGATTTGAGTGCAGTGTTCCTGCTTCTTGGCAGGGGGTTGGACTGGATGGCCCATGAGGTCTCTTCCAACTCTTTGATTCTATGATTCTATGACCTACTGAACATATTGGAGGGATTTGACAGCACTGACTCAGAATGATGGGAGTTGTAATTCATCCTGCAGCTGGAGACCACACTAAACTCCACCAATGATACAGCTAGAGCACTTTTGCCCAACATGACAAATTTTAAGTATTGATGGAGTTTCAGGGGGTTAACCTGGCATGATGTGGGTTGTAGTTCCTCCACAACCTTAGGCATTTTGTAAAATAGACAAATGTTTTGAATAATCCGAGCAACGCTGGGGACCCAAGCTAGTTTTTAATATTTGGGGGTTGTTGCGGAGGATGGAGAATGCTGGCCTCTGCAACGGCCAATGAGAAAGCCGTTTTGGCACGAGATGGATGCACATTTGCTGGCGTTTGTGAGCAACATGCCTTTGGGGTGAGGCACATTTGCGCATTTCAGAGGCGGCAGGTTCAATCCCGGGGTTTATCCTCTTGAAAGGCTGCCTCCCAAAGCCAGGCTCAGGGGCCATTCCTTTCTTCTGGCTGCCCTTCACTCAGCGTCCAGCTTCAGGCCTGTCCTCGCTCTCGGCCAAGGAGATTCAGGCGCTCTCTACTGTCTTTTGAAGTTGGGAAAGAGGTCTTGTGGAAGGGTCAACACACTGAAAGGGCTGCCATGCTCCATCCAAGTTGCTCTCTCCTTGGAAATGCCCTGAAAGTCTGGCACCGAGGTCTCTGTCCCTTTCTGGACCCCTTTATTGCTGTGCTTCACACACACCCAGTGTGGAACACATCTCACCATGATAAAACAGTGAATGTGGCTACTTGTTTGCCTGCTTCCTACTTAAATTAATATCTTTAGCCTTCTGTCAATGTTTAAATTGCTGCTGAGTTCTGCTCTGTTTGTTATGCAGAGCAGAAAAGAGCAGAAAAGGGGTTAAGGGGGAGGCAGTGGGCGGGGTGATACAAATCCCACACCAGTGGAGAGAGAAAGGAACCCTGGCATGCCTGCCTGTGGTGGAGGAAATATAGGATGAAATTATCCCCAAATGAAAGCATTCTTTGGGTGGTGGGCCGTAGGGTTTGGGGAGGACATTGGCAGGGGTTGGGCTACATACATGTTCGTGGTGTTCGCTATAATTTGCAATGTCAGTGGAGGGAGTGCCTTTGGAGGCTTCTCAACACTTGGATCTATAGCCTGTTTGTGGAGGCCAGAGGCTGTCTGTGTAAGTGGACACCTCTGCCACATACACATTTTTCACTTTTATTATGTGTATAGATTTACAGCATTTATTTTCCACCCTTCTCACCCCAAAGAGGACTCAAGGCAGACCACACAACCCATACTGCCATGTCTCTTGGAACAATGGAACTCTGAATCTCTGGACTGACTATTAACTACGGTATAGACTCTTGATCCTTGGACTTTACTCATTGAACTCTCGGTGTTTGACTACTGGACAGGACCGTTTGACTACGGTGTTCTCCCGAACCTGCATCGGCGTTTGCTACCAGTCTTTGTTTTATAATCTGTGGCTGAGTGCTATCTTTATATATGGACTATGAAAACAGTCAGACAGTAAGTGCTGCTTTAATTTGACACAAGCTGGGTGTTTGTTTTTGGTTCACCTCTGCCTGCTTTCTGGCAGAGCCCTGGCATCATGACACATACGTGGCAAACATTCAGTGCCGTTAGACATACAGGACTGAGTGCTATCTTTATATTTTATATTTGGACTATGAAAACAGTTAGACAGTAAGTGCTGCTTTAATTTGACACAAGCTGGGTGTTTGCTTTGGTTCACCACTGCCTGCTTCCTGGCAGAACCCCGGCATCATGACACATACATGGCAAACATTCAATACCGTTAGACATACAGGACAGACAGACAGATAGAGGTATATCTCTCAGTATTTTTCCAACTTCGGCGTCCTGGGGGTTATGCTTGATTCCAGCCACAGGGTGTGCTATTGTTCCATCTAAGACGACGAGCCTTTTTGACCACAGACTTTCCTCCTGTTCTTTGATCGTTGGCTTTTTAATGGTGCTGCAAAATACCTCACCACTTAAGCTGTTCCTAATTTCTCTACTCACGGCCGCAGCTATTTTTGAACTGGACAGTAAGCTAGGCTGAAGGCCGGGTGCTCACCCCGAACTGGACTTGAACTCCCAGCCTTTCAGTTGGGAAAGATCTATTGCTGCTGGTGATTAACCAGTTATTTTATTTATTTATTTTATTTCTATACCACTTTTCTCAGCCCTCAGGCGACTCAAATCGGTGACTCAAACCAGTTGTGCTAAAGCCCGACTGTTCTGTCCCACCGTCCAAACCTTTTGCAGATGAAGACCCCATTTCTTCACTTTCGGCCAGGAAAGCATCCCTGCAGGAGACCAATCAATTCAAAGAGAAACTCTCATCAGAAAGAAAGGCTATAGATCACAGCCCACCCACTGGCTATGGACCCATAAAACTCCAAAAACTCTTACCTCTCACTAAGAATAAAATGTCAGCTTTAGTCTGAGCCCTGACCATCCCTCCCACCCACTCGCCGCAAAGGCATCCCCTTCCCTTTAGACGCCATCTCCCCAAAGGCACAGAGTTCACAAAATAGGTTCTGTTCCTGTTCCCCCCAGGGTCTGGCCAAGATGGCCACAGCATCATCCAGCTGCCACAGGAGTCTTGGACGCGTCTCCTTTGGTCCTTTGTGGAAATAGCAAGCAGCAATGTCCGAGGCCCATCACTGGTCAGAGGTCTGAGCGGTCAGGCCCTTTGGAGGGGGTCTCCTCCACTTTGCTAGACGTTGAGTCCTCCTCCCCAAATTGCATGTTAGCATAAGCCACCTCTTTGGCCAGCTGCTCCAGAGAAGGGCGGCCCCAGGCCAAGTTGCGGAGAGAGATGGCGGTCATCAGGAGGCTGCGGAGGGAAAGGAACGACAATCAGGGAGGAGAAGGAAAAGGAAGAGAAGGAAGGCAGGAAGGAGGAAACAGAAGGGAAGGAAAAAGGAAGAAAAGAAAGGGAGAAGGGAGTGCGAGGAAGGGAAGAGAGAAAAGGAAGGGGAAGAAGGGAAAGTGGAAGAGAGAGAAAGCGAAAAAAGAAAGAAAGTGGGAAAGAAGGAAAGAAAAGGAAGGGAGGGTAAAGAGAAAGAAGAGAAGGGAGGGATAAATAAGGGGAGGAAGGAAGTGGAAGGGGAGGAGAGAGTAAAAAAGAAAGAAAGAAAAAGCAAGGGGGAAGTAGGGAAGAAAACAAGAAAGAAAGGAAAGTGAAAAGAAAGGGAGGAAAGGAGAAAAGGCAGAAGGAAGGGGAGAAGGGAGGGCGACAGACAGAAAGGGGAGGGAGAAAGGAAAGAGAGGGAAGAAGAGAAAGTGGAGGACGGAGAAAAGAAAAGAAGGGGAAAGAAGGAAAGAAAAGGAAGGGAAGGTAAAGAGAAAGAAGAGAAGGGAGGGATGGAGATAAGGGAGGGAAGGAAGTGGAAGGGGGGTGGAAGGGGGGGGAGAAAGTAAAAAAGAAAGAAAGAAAAAGAAAGGGGGAAGTAGGGAAGAAAACAAGAAGGAAAGAAAGAAAGAAAGAAAGAAAGAAAGAAAGAAAGAAAGAAAAGAAAGGGAGGGAAGGAAGGAGAAAAGGCAGAAGGAAGGGGAGAAGGGAAGGTGAGAGACAGGAAAGGGAGGGTGAGAGACAGGAATTGAAGGGAGAAAGGGAAGAAAACGAAGAAGGGAAAGTGGAGGAGAGAGAGAAAAAGAAAAGAAGGGGAGAGAAGGAAAGAAAAGGAAGGGAAAGTAAAGAGAAAGAAGAGAATGAAGGGAAGAAGATAAGGAAGAAGGAAAGAAAGGGAGGGAGGAAAGGAAGGAATTGGAAGGGAAGTGGAGGAGAAAGAAAAAAGGAGAAGAAAGAAAGAAGAAGGGGAAGTAGGGAATGAGACAAGAAAGAGAAGGAAATGGAGAGGGAAAGAGGGAAGAAGGATGGGGAGAAGTGAGGGAGAGATGAAGGAAGGAAAGAAAAGGAGGGTAAAAGTGTTTTTGGATCTGCTATTTTAGGATAGTTTTTCCTAACAACAAGGGTTAGACAAAGGACTCTTGTCTGCTGGAGCTAGGTGTGAATGTTTCAACTGACCACCTTGATTAGCATACAGTGGCCTGACTGTGCCTGGGGCAAACTTTTGTTGAGAGGTGATTAGATGTCCTTGTTTGTTTCCTCTCTGTTGCTGTGTTGTTGTAAATTTAGAGATTTTTTTTTAAATACTGGTAGCCAGAGAACTCCAGCTGAAGACTACAGGCCTTGCTGGTAGGTCCACTCGGTGCTTTGAGATGCAGTTGTGGTGCCTACATCAGTTAGGTTTAAGTTTACAGTCAGCCTGGGAGAAGTTAAAAAGGGGATTTTCCTTTCAAGTAAAGAAGAAGTTATTGAAGACGGTTGCCTGTCCTTTGTGGGCAAGATTAGGAAGTCACCAGTTGCCTAAAGCCTGGAAGCATTTGTTTAACCTTTTGAAGACAAGAGAAGTTTCTGTTTGATTGTTCCTCAATAAAAGACTTTGTTACACTTCACAAGTCATTTATGATGGAAAACCTCTGAGAACTTCTCCTTGGGCCCCCTGGCTTCCCGCTGGGCAAAGGTTGCACGTCCTGTTCTAAAGGAAATTCTTTACAGGCCCAGCGAGCAACAGAACAGACATGAGTCAATAGAATATTTCAGCTTGCATTGACAGAAGAGGTGTAGTTTCCAAGGCTCACCTTCGGCGGAAGACGAAGTACTTCTTGGCGGAGAAGCGGAGGAAGCGCTCCCCGAGGCCTGCGCTGCGACGCTTCTGCAGCTCCTGGATGCGCTGCTGCCGCCGGAGGAAGGCCTCAACTACGGGGTCAGCGGGGGTCCCGTCTGTCAAGGATCCGCTAAGGATGGGCTGCAGCTCCGGAGGGAGAGGCTCTGTCTCTAAGGGGGACACAAGGGAGAGGGGCAAAATAAGCGGAGCATGGAAACAAAGGCAGCTGACCCACAAAATAGAAGGTGCAAAGGTAGCCACTCTCCAGAGAAGGAAGACAAGGGCCCCAATACGGGCACCTAATTTATTTATTTTTATTTCTCGCACTTCTACCCCACCCTTCTCAACCCCTGAGGGGGGACTCAGGGCGGCTTACAAAAGGCACAATTCGATGCCAGCACAACAATAAGAAAAAAATAAAACATATATAAACAGTAATTAAAACAGTTTAAACAATTCGTTATACACCACAATCCATAAAACCAATCTAGTGCTCAACGTTTGGCAGCTCAGAGTCCGTAAATTCAATTCCACATTGTCAGATCCATCGATTCTAGTCGTTGCTTGTCCTTTGTCCATCTGCCAGATTACCCAAAAGCCTGGTCCCAAATCCATGATTTTAATTTCCTTCTAAAAGAGAGGAGGGATGTCGATGACCTAATTTTCCCAGGGAGTGAATTCCAGAGGTGAGGGGCCACCACCGAGAAGGCCCTGTCCCTCGTCCCCACCAACCTCACTTGTGATAGAGGTGGGGCCGAGAGCAGGGCCACCCCAGAAGATCTTAAATTCCAAGGCGGGACATAGAAGGAGATGCGTTTGGACAGATACGCTGGGCCGGAACCGTATAGGGTTTTGTAGGTAAAAACCAGCACTTTGAATTGTGCTCGGAACTGGATCGGCAGCCAGTGGAGCTGACATAACAGAGGAGTGGTATGCTCCCTGTATGATGCTTCAGTGAGTAATTTAGCCGCCACCCGCTGGACTAACTGAAGTTTCCGAACAGTCTTCAAAGGCAACCCCATGTAGAGTGCGTTGCAGTAATCTATCTGGGATGTAACAAGAGCGTGGACCACTGTGGCCAGATCAGACCTTGGTTCTCTATCTATTGTGTTTGCCTCCATATCTGTTTCCTGCCCTTATTGATTCAAATTTTCAGTGTATAATTCAAACAAGCCTATGATGCAAATCCCCCAATCAGAACAGCTTAAAAGGCTTAAATCAGTGTAAAGCAGTCAGAAATATTAAAAATTAACTAGGTATTTTTAATTACAAAAATGCGAGTCAAGCACTGAGAGGGGTAAATGGATGCAATGACTCAGCCAAAGCTGCAGTTCAATAAAAACAGGTGTGCCTGTAGCTTAGTAGCCCTCAGTCTGAGAGAGGTCTCTGTAGAAGAAGGGCCTCAGTGTGTTAGTAGGCCTCAGTATGAGAAAGGCTCAACTTTAGTTCACCTCAGTGTGAGAGGCGTCAGTCTGAGAGAGCCCTCAGTAGGAGAAAGGCCTCAATGTGAGGTACACCTCAGTGTTAGTATGCTTCAGTATGAATAGGCCGGGTGTGAGAAGCTTCAGTGAGAGAAGCCGCAATGTGAAGGATGCTGTGCATAAAAAACTACTGTGTGAAGCTCCTGTGTAACTTCGGTGTGAAAGATATTTATCTGCATGTCAAGATAGTAGCCAAAAGTGACAAAAAGAACAAAAATGCACAGATCAATGTTATCTCTTCCTTAGGAGACTATGATTGCACTGTTTACAAGAACAAGTTTTCTATAACACTAATAAAGTTCTTTATACTTCGTTCTCTGCTTCCACACTGGGCTTCTTTTTCATGGAGATAAAAAGCTTCGCTCTCACAGAACCTTTTCTCACACTAAACTTACACAGGAGCTTCACACTGGAGTTTCACATGCCTGTAGCTTAGTAGCCCTCAGTCTGAGACAGGTCTCTTTAGAAGAAGGGCCTCAGTGTGTTAGTAGGCCTCAGTATGAGAAGGGCTCAATTTTAGTTGACGCCTCAGTGTGAGAGGCGTCACTCTGAGGGAGCCCTCAGTGTGATAAGGCCTCAGTGGGAGAAAGGCCTCAGTATGAGGTAGACCTTAGTGTTAGTGTTAGTAGGCCTCAGGATGAGTAGGCCTGATGTGAGAAAATTCGGTGAGAGAAGCTGCAGGTTGAAGGCCTTAATGTGTAAAGCTATAGTATGAAGGCTGCTGTGTGTAGAAAAAACTACTGTGTGAAGTTCCTGTGTAACTTCGGTGTGAGAGGGGGTTTTGTGAGAGCAAAGTTATTTATCTGCATGTGAAGATAGTAGCCAAAAGTGATAAAAAGAACAAAAACACACAGGCCAATGTTATCTCTTTCTTAGGAGGCCTTTCTTTATAGCAAAATAATATGGTTGCACTATTTACAAGAACAAGTTTTCCATAACTTGTAGCGGCGCATCCAGGAGCTGTGATGGAGGCTTCTTCTTTGGAAGCTTTTAAACAGAGGCTGGATGGCTATCTGTAAGGGGTGCTTTGAATGCAATATTCCTGCTTCTTGGCAGGGGGTTGGATTGGTGCTTTGAATGCAATATTCCTTCTTCTTGGCAGGGGTTTGGACTGGATGGCCCACAAGGTCTCTTCCAACTCTAGGATTCTATGATTCCATAACACTAATAACATTCTTTATACTTCCTTCTCTACTTCCATACTGGGCTTCTTTCTCATGCTCTCACAGAGCCTCTTCTCACACTAAACTTATACAGGGGCTTCACACAGCAGCCTTTTACACACAGCAGCCTTCACACTGGAGCTTCACACACGAGGTCTTCAGCCTGGAGCTTCTCTCACCAAAGCTTTCTCACATTAGGCCTCTCACACACTGAGGCCTACCTCACACTGAGGCCTACTAACACTGTTTACCTCACACTGAGGCCTCTCTCAGACTTAACTAGGTATTTTGAATTACAAAAATGTGAGTCAAGCACTGAAAGGGTTAAATGGATGCAAAGACTCAGCCTTCATACTGAAGGCAACTAGCACTGAGGCATACTAACCTACATGCACACATGATTATATTGAACTGTAGCTTTTGTTCAGTCACTGCATCCATTTAACCCTTTCAGTGCTTGACTCACATTTTTGTAATTCAAAACACCTAGTTAATTTTTAATATTTCTGACAACAGAGAGCCCTCCATCCTTCCAATTCTGGGAAACCCAGCACTCTTTAGAGCAGGCACGGGCAAACGTTGGCCCTCCAGGTGTTTTGGACTTCAACTCCCACAATTCCTAACAGCCTGCCATCTGAGTAGGGTTCTCTTTGATGCATTTTGGGGCAATGAGGAAAGGAGGATCCTAGACCCGCAAAGACTCACCAGTCCCGTTCTCCACTTTCTCCTTCAGCTCTTGCAGGCGGGTGAGGTTCTGCTCCAAGGCAGCTTCGGTGGTGTTGACGTAGATGTACATGTAGCAGGAGGGCTCCGAGGAGACGGTGAAGACCTTGTGGTATTCCCCCGGAGGCAGCTGAGGCCGAAGGAAAGGCAAAGGGAGTGAGAAGGGAGACCCAAAGAGGGATGCAAGCAACTGGGCAGTGCAACCAACGCCATTGGGAGAAGCCTTTAGGGGTGTCTTAACGGTGAATCCCACTAAGTCAGTGGTTCTCAACCTGGGGGTCGGGACCCCTGCGGGGGTTGCCAGGGAGTGTCAGAGGGGTCGCCAAAGACCATCAGAAAACATAGTATTTTCTGTTGGTCATGGGGGCTCTGTGTGGGAATTTTGGTCCAATTTAATTGTTGGTGGGGTTCAGAATGGTCTTTGAGTGTAGGTGAACTATAAATCCCAGCAACTACAACTCACAAATGTCAAGGTCTATTTTCCCCAAACTCCACCAGTGTTCACATTTGAACATATTGAGTATACATGTCAAGTTTGGTCCAGATCCATCATTGTTCGAGTCCACAGTGCTCTCTGGATGTAGGTGAACTACAACTCCAAATTCAAGGTCAATGCCCATGTTGGCCATGGTAGTTTTGTGTGCCAAGTTTGGTTCAATTCCATCATTGCTGGAGTTTAGAATGCTCTTTGATTGAAGGTGAACTCTAAATCCCAGCAACTACAACTCCCAAATGACCAAATCAATCACCCCCCTCCAACCCCACCACTATTCAAATTTGGGCATATCGGGTATTCGTTCCAAATTTGGTCCAGTGAATGGAAATACATCCTGCTTATCAGATAATTGCATTACAATTAATAACAAGAGCAAAATTACAGTTATGAAGTAGGAAAAAATGTTATGGTTGGGGGTCACCACAACATGAGGAAATGTATTAAGGGGTCATGGCATTAGGAAGGTTGAGAAACACTGCACTAAGTCATACAACCTTCATACCCCAAAGCTGTGCTTCTACAGGCCGTCCCCGAGTTACAAACATCCAACTTACGAACCTCTCCTAGTTAAGAACAAGGCTGAGACAACTGGAAGTGAGAGGAATCTCCCCCTTGGAAGGAAGGGAAATCCACTCCTGGAAGAGTAATTCTCATGGAGAAAAGTGTTTCCCAATGAAACATTCTCTCCAATCCTTGTTCCCATAACAAGCCAAATTTCCCAAAATTCAGTTACCACAGGGACAGAAAGTGGGATGAAATCTTCTGAAGAGAGACAGAGATGGCAAAGCAAACACCACCGCGTTGTTAACCCTTCCCTATGCTCTCCAAAGCTTGTGTGTCTGTGTGTGTATGAATGTTATTGTTGAGGTCAAAGGACCTCCTTTTAAATTTAGATTGACTTGGATATGGACACAGGATTGTTGTTATTGTTGTTGTTCCAGGTGAGGAGGTCCGGCCAAAGCAGTAGAACAGACAAGGACTAGGACTCTGTTGGATGAGATGCCTCCTGGGGTCCCTTACTTCCTCTATGCCCCCTTTTTGGGATGAAGCATTAGGAGCATCTCCCTCCCGCTCCCCCGTTCCTGTGTTTTGCACCTGGATCCGGTCTCCTTCCCGCAAGGTGTGGTTCTGCCCTTCCTTCACCATCTCCACCACGACTTCTCCTTTCAACAGCTGGAGGCTGGCATTGCCCAGGTCCTCGCTCACAAAGTTCTCCAAATGCAAGCCTATTATTCAGGAGACACAATTGGGGGACCGTCAGCACCTCCTTGAAGGCCAGCTGTCCCCAAAGAAACCACCCCCTCCCCAAGGCCTATGGGTCTACAGAGACTACCCAATCTTCTATCCAATTGCTCCAAAATGTGATCCTCTGCTCCAAGGATGTCTTGTTGAGCTTTGACCATGAGGATGAATGGTTGGAGCTGCACACCAATGGCTTCCAACAGCCTGAGTGTAGTACAGGCATGGGCAAGCTTCAGCCCTCCAGGTGTTTTGCACTTCAACTCCCACAATTCCTAACAGCCTACTGGCTGGCCTTAGCATAAAAGATTTTTGAGCCTGCAGTCTTGTTGCTGGAAGCAACGTCTTGCTAGATAATGTTATTGCTAGATAATGTTATGGAGAACAAGCCTTATGAGGTGTGGCTGAAAGAGCTGGACATGTTTAGCCTGCAGAAGGCTGAGAGGAGACATCGTTCCTGCTTCTAGAAAGGTGTGAGCAGCCAGAGGACCCAGCGAGCAGGTCCCTTATGCAGGTAAAGATAGTCTTGTGTGATTTCTTCCACAGACCCCACACTCATCTTGTCATTTTGGGCTAGGTGGAGAATGGTGACATGACAATTTTCCAAAATGATGACCCCCACTTGCTGGATGGTGCGTTTATCAATAGCAGAGTGGGGTTGCCCCAGAATTGGAGCTGTTTGCACCAAAGTCCGTCCACATTTAATGGACGATGCCAGTTCATGACTCCATCATATGATGAGAAATCCTCACCATAGACCTCTTTCATCTCATTGAACGTCTCCTTTGGTGCGCGGCCTTTCAAGGAAAGGAACTTGAGGACTGCTCTGTATTCCACTGGGTCCATTCTCAAACCTCACACCACTTCAGCACCTGTCACATCAAGACCGTTCTCAGTTCGGAGTTGTAAATTGGCACCTAACCTATAGAGACTTATATCATTACTCACGTGCAGTTTCAGCATCCTGTGATGAATAGAAGTGGGTCAGGAGAAATATTTCACGCCCCTCATAGTGCTATCTGTGTTTGAGAGGGAATGAGGCACATCACAACAAAGGGGCACTGGTTGCAGCACCAGGGGGCTACCTGGGAAGTCGGCAATGAAGACCACCTCAGTCTGGTTGTCCAGTGAGTCCTCAATCTCCTGCAGCTTGGTCCTCCAGGGAGAGAGGTCCACCAGAAGGGGCTTCAGCCAAGGGGTCTTCTGGAAGGGGGACCACTCCGCCCGGACAATGTCCGTCCCGGGGTCAAAGAGCCTGAGACGGAGAGAAACAAGGACCAAGGGCAGAGAGTAGAGTGAGAGAGAGGGAGCCCTCCAGACACAAGTCGCTCTGGTGGCCCATGCTTTGTTTCCTTGTTTGTTTGTTTACGATATTTATATGCTGCCCTTCTCACCCCGAGGGGGACTCAGAGCAGCTTACAAGATATATATACATACCACACACACACACATAGACAAAGCTAAAGCTTTTCCCCTGACATTAAGTCCAGTCATGTCCGACTCTGGGGTGTGATGCTCATCTCCATTTCTTAGCCAAAGAGCCAGCATTGTCTGTAGACACCTCCAAGGTCATATGGTCTGCATGACTGCATGGAGTGCCGTTACTTTCCCGCCAGAGCGGCACCTATTGATCTACTCGGATTTGCAGGTTTTCGAACTGCTAGGTTGGCAGAAGCTGGGTCAGATTGCAAAAGCTCACACCATGCTTCCAAGGGGTTTTGGAGGCAGAATTCAACACAGTGGAGCCATGGGTTCAAGTGGCAAGAAAAGGGATTCCACCTCAATTTTAGGAGGGACTTCATGGCAGTTAGAGTTATTCAGCAGCAGAATGTGCTCCAAAGCCTCCAGAGTGGAGCCCCCGCCTCTGGTGGTTTTGAAGCAGAGGCTGGACGGTCATCTGCTGAGAGGGTTTTGGTTATGTCTTCCTTTATGGAAGAATGGGTGGTCCCTAGGGGTCCCTTTCAAATAGGATTCTATGAGAGGCTGGGTGGCCATCTGTCAGGAGGGTTTGGATGGTGTCTTCTTTTATGGCCAAATGGAGTTGGACTGGATGACTCTTGGGCTTCCTTACAACTAGGATATAGAATCCTAGTTGTAAGAAAGTCCAAGGGTAATAATAATATTAATAATAATAATAATAATAATAATAATAATAATATGTTAATTGAGACCCCGTTTTTTCTCTCCACAAGGAGACTGATGCTGAATGGCCATCTGTCGGGAGGGTTTGGATGGTGTCTCCTTTTATGGCTGAATGGAGTTGGACTGGATGACCCCTTGGGGTTCCTTACAACTTTGATTCTAAGATTCTATGATGATATTATTATAATTATTGTTTATTGACACCCTGTTTTTTCTCTCTCCACAAGGAGACTGAAGCTGGATGGCCATCTGTTGGGAGGGTCTGGATGTCTTCTATTATGGCTGAATGGAGCTGGACTGGATGACCCCTCAGGGTTCCTTATAACTTGAATTCTAGGATTCTATGGTGATATTATTATAATTATTGTTTATTGACACCCCATTTTTTTCTCTCCACAAGGAGACTAAGGCTGGGTGGCCATCTGTCAGAAAGGTTTGGATGGTGTCGTCTTTTACGGCCAAATGCAGTTGGACTGGATGACGCCTCGGGGTTCCTTACCACTTAGATTCTGGGATTCTATGGTGCTATTATCGTAATTATTATTTATTGACACCCTGTTTTTTATCTCCACAAGGAGACTGAAGCTGGATGAGAAGCTGGATGGAAATCTGTAGAGAGGGTTTGGATGTCTTCTATGATGGCTGAATGAAGTTGGATTGGAGGACCCTTGGGGTTCCTTAAAACCAGGATTCTAGGATTCTATGGTGATATCATCATCATTATTAATTATTAATGATATTATTATTAATGTTTATTGATAGCCCATTTTTTTCTCCACAAGGAGATTGTAGCTGGATGAGAGGCTGGATGGCCATCTGTCGGGAAGGTTTGGATGGTGTCTTCTTTTATGCCAGAAAGGAGTTGGGCTGCAAGTTTAGGGAGTAGAACAACTACTTCCAAAGGAAAGACCATACAATTAAACAGGAAATAATACTTTCAAAGAAGGAACAGATTTTTCCCCCCGAAGTTTGTTATAGAATGCAATAATTTGGCAAGGGCACCCAACTTTTGCAGGGCATGAAGTTCTGGAGGGTCCCAACAGTGGCATAACCTATACAGTGCTTGAGAGGTTACTGAACCATGTCCAGCAAGGCTCTGGAACCCTTCTTTCCTCTGGAGCATTGCAGTTTCCAAGCTAAGGGAGCTGAGGTGAGGGAGAGAGACTATTTCCTCTTTAAAAACCTCTTTGCTGCCTTATATTGATTCAGTTTCTTCTTTTATATTGGCTGGGACTTTCTGTGTGTGCTGTTAAACCTTTGTACTTTATATCATAGGCAATGAAACACTCTTGTGTATAACAAAGTAACACAGTTTATTTATAACTTCTGGCTCCAACGCTTGTGGTTACATTTGTGTTTTGTTGCAATCTTGAGGCTTACAGTCAGTATCATTTACTTGGTTAACTTTTCTGAATAAACTATTTATGTTTCACATTCACAAACATGTTACTTGCTTTACACACTCTTGGCTGAATTATATTCTGAACTAAGGCAACACTAGCCTTCTTTATGTTCCTTAAAACTCGAGCTCTATTTAACTAACTGCTTCTCTATATCAGAAGTCTTTAACACATCTTCATAACTGCTTATTTCTATCAGGCACTCAAAAACCAACTCTCCTCTTCACACACAGATTCCTAACTGTCATATTTCAAACTCCCTCACTCTAACTGCCTCTTTCAGAACCTTGGCTCCGCCCCTTTGGAATGTTCAGCTCTGTTCTCCCCAACTGTCATTTTGGCCTAGCAGCCTTTACAAATCCTGGGCCTAACTAATCTGCATATGACCAATCGGCTTCACATATGCAAATGAATCCTATCTCTGCTGTTGCTACCTTGCCTGTGCCTATTCTTCCCTATCTGCCATATGTAAACATAGAGCTATACACCAAAACTTTAACATAGAGTAGCAATTTCACTACAGGAGCCTCACCTTTGCTGGAAGCGATCGTTGATGGAGACCCAGATGTCGAAGTAGATCTCCGGTTCGGAAATGTTATAGTTCTGCAGCAAGCCACTGAGGCAAGTGGCGTACTGCTTCAGCATATCCGCATGGTCCTTCCAGCGTCGGCTCTGAGTGAAAACCTGCTCCGAAATGCAGGAAAGCAAGGAAATGAATGCAAAGAGAGAGGTGCTCCACAACTGTTGCTGCAGGGAGCCCTCTGCAACCAAAACCACAAAACTTTTGCAAGCAAAACAGGTTGCATTTGGGAGCTTGAGATCATGCAAACCAGGCTCTCCATACTGCACTTGCAGCTGTATGTAAGGCTTGCAGAAGTTGGGGATTTTGATTTTTTGGAAAGGGAGCACCGAAACGGCACAAATACCCCCGAATAGACACAGACAAGATACAAAAGAGAGAGGGACTGACTGACTGACCCCAGGGTTGAGGTATCCCAGCTCCCCGGTGCGTCCATCACGGTACGTGATCTTCACATGTTGATGGGAGCGCGAGTGCACCATCATGTCCCAGGAGTAGCCATACAGGCCGTTCGTCCAGTTGTTGTAGCCCTGCATTGGGAACCAATAGGGGATGATGATGGGACCCAGAGCTGGACTTCCTTCAGCCCTTCAGGCTTAAAATCATAGGATCCTAGAGTTGGGAGGAACCCTCAAAGGCCATCTAGTCCGAACCCCCTTCTGTTAGGCAGGAAGACACCTTCAAAGCCCTCCCAAGAGATGGCTACCTAGCCTCTTTCTTCTAAAATAATAGAATCCTAGAGTTGAGAGAGATCCCCAAAGGCCATCCAGTCCAACCCGCTTTTGCTAGGCAGGAAAAACACCATCAAATCACTCATTATAAATAGTCACCCAGCCTCTTGGCCTTTTGGCTTCTCTGCCTTTTGGCTAAGATCAAGTGTAGTACCCAGCCTCTCTTGCTAGAATAATAGAATCCTAGAGTTGGGAGAGATCCCCAAAGGCCATCCAGTCCAACCCCCTTCTGCTAGGCAGGAAGACACCTTCAAAGCCCTCCCGACAGATGGCCATCCAGCCCCTCTTTCTAGAATAATCAAATCCTAGAGTTGGGAGAGATCCCCAAAGGCCATCCAGTCCAACCCCCTTCTGCTGGGCAGGAAGACACCTTCAAAGCCCTCCCGACAGATGGCCATCCAGCCCCTCTTTCTAGAATAATCGAATCCTAGAGTTGGGAGAGATCCCCAAAGGCCATCCAGTCCAACCCCCTTCTGCTGGGCAGAAAAGCACCATCAAAGCACTCCCTACAGATGGCCATCCAGCCTCTCTTTCTCAGAGCCAGCCTTCACCCTTCCATTGGTCACTTTGCTACCTTTTTTCTCTGGATGCCACCAACACATCCATAGGATTATATCATTGGAAGAGACCCCCAAAGGCCATCCAGTCCAACCTCCTTCTGCTAGGCAGGAAAACACCATCAAAGCCTTTGCTTAAAAGCCTCCAAGGGAGGAGATAATAATAATAATAATAATAATAATAATAATAATAATAATAGCTTTATTTATACCCTGCCACCATCTCCCCTGTGGGGACTCAGAGCGGCTTACATGGGGCCAACATATTACAGCAATAAAATCAAAACATAAACAACAAATAACAACAACATCATCAAAAGTACATTTTAAAAAAATGCAGTCATAAAATAACATTCTAATAAACACAATCACAATAACGATAACAATGGGCAGTCTGACCAGAGCAGAACAGAGTGGGACATTAAGGCCCCTTCTACACTGTCATACAAAATCCTGGTGATCTGCTCTGAACTGGATTATACGACAGTGCAGACTCATATAATCTGGTTCAAAGCAGATAATGTGGATGATCTGCTTTGATAACCTGTACAGAAGGGGCCTGACTTTCCTCCACCTGGACACTACGCTCCTGTTTTTGAGCCAATGCGATTCTAAGTTGCATCAAGGGGAGGATAGTATCTTAACAGGACCTACTACTTCCTCCCGGGGTTTGGGAGCAAAAAAGGAAGGGGCCCCGCCTCTCACCTGGGTGATGAAGTGCGAATAGGGCAGGAAGAGCTGCTCCAAGATGTAGAGGAGGGTGAAGGCGGCGCCCAGCTTCTGCCGCAGCCCAGGCCTCCTCCGCGGGCCTTTGCCCTTTGTGTAGACGCACTCAGGACTGGGTTGCGGAGGCCGGGAAAGAGGCAGCAGGACATGCAGGGCGGAGGGGAGGCGGGCTGCCAGGCGGCGAGGCCAGTCCGGGTGGCAGAAGAGCGGGCTGGTGGCCAGCATCGTGTAGGAAAACATGCCTGCGAGGAAACAAATTGCCTTCGGCTTTGGCTGGATGCGATCAATATTTTATTTATTTATGAGCAAAATAAATAAATAAAATGGGTTGTTGTAGGTTTTTCCGGGCTATATGGCCATGTTCTAGAGGCATTTTCTCCTGACGTTTCGCCTGCATCTATGGCAAGCATCCTCAGAGGTAGTGAGGTCTGTTGGAAGTAGGAAAATGGGTTTATATATCTGTGGAATGACCAGGGTGAGACAAAGGACTCTTGTCTGCTGGAGATAGGTGTGAATGTTTCAACTTACCACCTTGATTAGCATTTAATGGCTTGGAAGTGCCTGGGGTAATCTTTTGTTGAGAGGTGCCTGATTGTTTACTCTCAGCAGGGTGAGACAAAGGACTCTTGTCTGCTGGAGCTTGGTGTGAATGTTTCAACTGACCACCTTGATTAGCATTTAATGGCTTGGAAGTGCCTGGGGGAATCTTTTGTTGAAAGGTGCCTGATTGTTTACTCTCAGCAGACAAGAGTCCTTTGCCTCACCCTGGTCATTCCACAGATATATAAACTCATTTTCCTACTTCCAACAGACCTCACTACCTCTGAGGATGCTTGCCATAGATGCAGGTGAAACGTCAGGAGAAAAAATGTCTCTAGAACATGGCCATATAGCCTGGAAAAACCTACAACAACCCAGTGATTCCGGCCATGAAAGCCTTTGACAATAAATAAAATAATTATTTATTTACACAGGGCCCCCTTGTGGTGCAGCAGGTTAAACCGCTGAGCTGCTGAACTTGCTGATCAAAAGGTTAACGGTTTGTATCCAGGGAGCTGGGTGAGCTCCCGCTGTTAGCCCCAGCTTCTGCCAACCTAGCAGTTTGAAAACATGTAAATGCGAGTAGATGAATAGGGAAGGTAAGAGTGCTCCATGCAGTCATGCTGGCCACATCACTTTGGAGGTGTCTATGGACAATGCCGGCTCTTTGGCTTAGAAATAGAGTTGAGCACCAGAGTCAGACATGACTGGACTTAATGTCAGGGGAAAATCTTTACCTTTACTTAAGCTAGGCCAGTGGTTCTCAACCTTCCTAATGCTGCGACCCCTTAATACAGTTCCTTATATTGTGATGACCCCCAACCATAAAATTATTTCCATTGCCACTTCATAACTGTAATTTTGCAACTGTTATGAATGTTTGATATGCAGGATGTATTCTCATTCACTGGACCAAATTTGGCACAAATACCCGATATGCCCAAATTTGAATACTGGTGGGGTTGGGGGAGGAATAATTTTGTCTTTTGGGAGTTGTAGTTGCTGGGATTTATAGTTCACCTACAATCAAAGAGCATTCTGGACTCCACCAACGATGAAATAGAACCAAACGTGGCACACACAACTCCCATGACCAAGAGAAAATACTGGAAGGGTTTGGTGGGCAATGACCTTGAGTTTTGGAGTTGTAGTTCACCTACATCCTGAAAGCACTGGTGGACTCAAACTATGATGTATCTGGACCAAACTTGGCACAAATACTCAATATGCCCAAACATTAGTAGAGTTTGGGAGAAATAGACCTTGACATTTGGGAGTTGTAGTTGTTGGGATGTATAGTTCAACTATAATCAAAGAATATTCTGAACCCCAACAAACGATAGAATTGGGCCAGACTTCCCACACAGAACCCTCATGACCAACAGAAAATACTGTGCTTTCTGATGGTCTTTGGCGACCCCTCCGACACCCCCTCGTGACACCCCTCGGGGTCCCGACCCCCAGGTTGAGAACAACTGAGCTAGGCTGAAGGTCAGGTGCTCAGACTGCCAAGGAGGAGGAAGAAGAAGAAGAGGAGGAAGAGGAAAAAAGAAGCAGAGAAGGAAGAGGAAGCAGCAGCTGCTGCCACCTTAAGAAATGATGTTCTGTGTCTTTTGCAGCAAGTCTATCCTTTTTTCTACATTCTGATGCAACAATAACATCCTCTGCCTTAATTTCATTGGTTCTTTATTATTGAACATAATAATAAAAAAGGCAATGTGTGCAAAACTGCAAGCCCAAACTATCCAGCCCTCCTTCTTCCCGGCTCTTTCCCCTTTCTTTCCAGCCAGGGATCCTTGGCCAGTGACCAGGGGTCTTGGAGAGATCCCTGGCCTTCTCCTTTTGGGGGAGAGGGGAGAGGGGAACCTACCGATGCTGAAGAGCTGGGAGTTCATGCAGTGGAAGTAGCTGACAAAGAAGAGGGCAAAGGGCCGTGTGGCGTCCAGGAATAGTAGGAAGCCGGCTGTCAGGTCCAGAACGAGGCCCCCGCCGTGGACCACCAGCAGGTTGGTCATCTCCTCTGAAAGCACCAACCTGAGGCAGGCAAAGGGAAGAGGAATGATAAACCGAGAAGGAAGAGAGAAGACGAGGGTTTCGTGGCTCGTTCAGGGAAAATAATCAGTCCAGCACAGGTGTAATTTTTCTGTGCAGAAAATACACTACGAGGTTAATATTTTTCTTCCTGTACAAAATGCAACGTTTTATCGAGGTATCCTCTTTTGTGCAAAATGCATCCTTTCTTGCTCAAAATACAGCATGTAGGTTTTTTAAAAACACAAAAAATAATAGGCCGGGTGTAAAGATGCCACCAATTTGTAACGAACCCACCAATTTGTGAAGGATTTGTAAAGGAGTCGCCACTTTGTAAGGGCTTACTAAATTAATAAGACAACTAATAGCTTGTGACATTGAATTGGTCTTTCTTCAATGTGTAGCGTAACTTAACTTGAAAAGGATTTGTAACAGAGACTTGGCTTTAGAAGAAACTGTAACAAGTTTATTGAGGCATAGAAGAAGCTTGATGGTTTCAATGTTTCTTAACTCTTAGAGGCACATATCTTCAGAGGTTACATTTATAACATTTCATAAACAACTCTTAGGAGGACTATCTCTTCTACTAAACAGGTCTCAAACTTATTTTCTTTCAAAATGTGTTTCTTTCTTTAACAGATTATTTCAGGTACATGCTTATTCTTTCTATGTGATATTTCTGTTATAATAAAGATTCTTATTAGGGCTTTCCCTCTTTTTCCACATATGTTAACTATTAATATAAATAAGTCACTCAACTTATCTAAACTACACCGGCTAAAAGCCAAAACCTTCCTGATTCTCACTACAATGGAATCAGCCTTTCCCTGTAGTTCTTTGACTACAGACTACCTCACTGGTTCTCTACACACAACAGAACCAGCCACTCCTGTAGTTCACAGACTACAGACTGACTGTTTTAAAATGGCTGCCCTGCCAAGTGGCAGTTGGCTCCGCCCCTTTTCCATAGCAACCCAGCTCAAAGTGAGCTGAGCTGGCTACCATCCCCCCAGTTATGCAACTTTAAATGCTTACCCTTTCAAACACCTTTCTATAACTATACATAACTGTAGATTACAATTTACACTTCACCACACCGGGCTGCAGCACAGCTGGTTAATCACCAGGAACAATAGATCACTGCCGACTGGAAGGTAGCAAGTTCAAAGCCGAAGTCAGATTGAGCACCCGACTGTTAAGTCTAGCTTACTGCCCACCTAAGCAGTTCGAAAACAGCTGAGCTATGAGTAGAGAAATTAAGGCAGGGAGGTATTTTACTGCACTATAAAAATGCCAACAATCAGAGAACAATATGATCAGAAGGACTTCACGTTATAGTGGATGAAGCAATAGCACCCTCCTGTGGCTGGAATCGAGCATAACCTCCAGGTGCCAAAGTTGAAACGGGCCAAAATAACTATCTGTCTGTCTGTCTAAAAAAGGCATTGAATGTTTGCCGTGATCCATCGTGAATCCCCTTTGGGATGAGAAGGGCCGAATATAAATACTGTAAATAAACAAATAATGGGTTGCTGTGAGTTTTCCAGGCTATATGGCCATTTTTCAGAAGCATTCTCTCCTGATGTTTTGCCCACATCTATGGAAGGCATCCTCAGAGGCTGTCTGACCTCACAATCTCTGAGGATGACTGCCATAGATGCAGGCGAAACGCCAGGAGAGAATGCTTCTAGAAAATGGCCAGATAGCCCAGAAAATTCACAGCGACCCAGCGATTCCGGCCATGAAAGCCTTCGACAACACAGTTAATAATTTCCAACAGACCTCACAACCTCTGAGGATGCCTGCCACAGATGTGGGCAAAATGTCAGGAGAGAACGCTTCCAGAAAATGGCCAAGCAGCCCAAAAAACTCAGCGACCCAGTGATTCCGGCCATGAAAGCCTCCGACAACACAGAAAAAATAATCCCGCCTCCAAGTGGTGACTTCTCTGCAAATAGGTTGGCACAGAAAGCGCACCTTTCTTCACAGAAACATTGCAAGTGTTTTTGGATAAATGCATGTTATCCAACCAAAGATATGAGTCGTGCTCAACACTGGCACAGTACCCCTCAGGTTCTCATGGAGCAGGGAGACAAAGGCTGGGTGCCCTCACTCTTGCATGTCCTTTCCCCCTTTTCTTGAGGATCTTTCCCACTTTGCTCACCTGAAGGGGCTGAAGAGCCAATGCCTGGCCAGGGAACCCATGGAGTAGCCCTCCACCCAGTCTGCGTCCAGCTTCTTAATGCCGGCAATGAAGTAGACAATGAAGACCTGGATGGAAGCAAGCACGAGAAAGTTCGTGGGGATTCCAGAAGGTACCAAAACTGGACAAAGGTCTGGAAACTATGAATCCCTATAAAGAACAACATAGGGCGCCGGGCATGTTTTGCTTGAAGAAAGGAAGGATGAGATGTCCTGGATTGGATGGTCTTTAGAGGCCCCTCCAAGCCCATGATGCTCTGCTCCTAGAGCAGTGTTTCTCAACCTGGGGGTCTCAACCCCTGGGGGGGTTGCGAGAAGGTTTCAGAGGGGTCACCCAAAACCATCAGAAAACATATATTTCAGATGGTCTTAGGAACACCTTTGGCTGAAGAAAAGAAGGCTGAAGATCTCTCCGTCTGTCCTTCTCTCCCCTTGGCTGAGAGGCCAGCCAATCACAACGGAGGAGGGCTTGTGGTGGGAGGATTCACCCCCTGTTTACAAAAAGGAAGAGAAGGACAGGGGGAGCGATCTTCAGCTGTCTCTGCCAAATACATGTTTTCTGATGGTCTTTTTAAAAAATACATTTTATTATTTTATCATGGTTCAGTACAATTGAGCAACCCTCCCAGGGGTCCCGACCCCCAGGTTGAGAAACGCTACTCTAGGGAGACATCTCACTGCTCTTGTTGCCCTTTCTGGATTTAGGTGGCCACATGCAGGGACCAATGGGCAGGGAACTATCAGGGTTTTGGGATCATGCCTCCATTGATGGAAGGGAATGGAATCAGAGCCATTTCCATGGAAGGGGGAGAAGCCCTGCATCTGCTGCCTACTTGTGTGCGCAGCAGAGTGTAGTTCCACAGCGGCACATGCGCGTTCCTCTTCCGTGGGTTCCTGAGACCGTCAATAGACCTGCAAAGCAAGGCACACATTAGCAGACGGAGCCCAGCAAGAGATACTGCAAAGGGTCTTAAAAGCAGAAGACACAGTGAAAGGTCTTGCAAATTCAGAGGGATGAAACCCACGTCTGTTTGCAAACTAAAGATTTTACATAACACTAGCCGTCTTCTGCCACACGTTGCTGTGGCCCAGTCTGTGTATGTGTGTTTTGTGTGTATATATGTGTATGTGTGTATATATGTGTGTTTGGGTCAATAAAGAACAGCACCTCCCAGCAAAGTAAGAAGCCAGACCTTGAAAACTGCAAGGCTACTCAATAATAATAATAATAATAATGATGATGATGATGATGATGATGATGATGTGGTCTTGTGCATGTGTTGTAATATATTTTTTTTGGCTTTTTAAGTCTCTTCTGCTATGTTTTTCTGTGTTTTTATGAGTGATGGTCACTCGCTGGCCTGATAGGTGCCTGGTGTCCAAATTTGTTGTCAATTCGTCCAGTGGTTTTTGAGCTATGTTAATCCCACAAACGAACATTACGTTTTTATTTATATAGAAGAAACAATCAGGGATAACTATATTATTGTTGTTGTTGTTGTTGTTATTGAGTAGCCTTGCAGTTTTCAAGGTCTGGCTTCTTACTGCCTGGGGGAATCCTTTGCTGGGAGGTGCTGTTCTTCATATACTGTTATGATATTAGAGAAGCTCTTTCCATGGTTTCCTCCAAAACGGGAATTCCAGAGAAGAAACAATCAGGGACAGCTATATACTACTACTACTATTATTATTATTGAGCAGCCTTGCAGTTTTCAAGGTCTGGCTTCTTACTGCCTGGGGAATCCTTTGTTGGGAGTTGCTGTTCTTCATATACTGTTATGATTTTAGAGAAGCCCTTTCCATGGTTTCCTCCAAAACAGGGGAATTCCAGACAAGAAACAATCAGGGACAGCTATATACTACTACTACTACTACTACTACTATTTTTATTATTGAGCAGCCTTGCAGTTTTCAAGGTCTGGCTTCTTACTGCCTGGGGGAATCCTTTGTTGGGAGTTGCTGTTCTTTATATACTGTTATGATTTTAGAAAAGCCCTTTTCATGGTTTCCTACAAAACTCAAAAACAGGGGAATTCCAGACAAGAAACAATATATTATTTTATATTATTACTAGCTGTCCCCTGCCATGTGTTGCTGTGGCCCAGTCTGTGTATATGTGTTTTGCGTGTGTATATATGCATATATATATGTGTGTGTGTGTATGACATCGTGCAATCTTTGGCCTTTAGGGAGTGGAGAGGCCCTCCTTACCAGTAGCGGTTGGCATTGATGAAGAGGAACTGGAAGCCGAGGAGGCCGTAGAGGTAGGAGTGGTTGTTCCAGGTGGTCTTGTCCAGGAGGAAGACGTACCAATAAGGCAGCAGGAAGAGGAGGCAGCTGATCCGGTAGAAGCAGCCCAGCATGATGCCCAGGGCTCCTGCAAAGAGGGGATCACAGTGGCCTTTTCAGGTGTTGGAATTCAACCCCACACTGCCCAAGCCGGCAGTCCTCAAAGAGGAACAGTTAGCTAGCTTTAGAATAAGGCAAGGGAATCCCTTCCCACCTAGAATCAGAGAATCCTTGAGTTGGAAAAGACCTTGTGGGACATCCAGTCCAACCCCCTGCCAAAAAGCAGATGGCCATCCAGCCTCTGTTTAAAAACCTCCAAAGAAGGACCCTCCACCACACTCTGGAGCAGAGAGTTCCATTGCTAAACAGCTCTCACAGTCACAGAGTTCTTCCTAATGTTCAGGTGGAGAGTTCCTTTCTTGTAGTTTGAAGCCACTGTTCCATTGCATCCTAGTCTCCAGGGCAACAGAAAACAAGCTTGCTCCCTCCTCCCTATGACGTCCTCTCACATATTTATACCTGGCCCTCATCATGTCTCCTCTCAACCTTCTCTTCTTCAGGCTAAACGTGCCCAGCTCTTTAAGCCGCTCCTCATAGGGCTTGTTCTCCAGACCCTTGATCATTTTAGTCACCCTTCTCTGGACACATTCCTGCTTGTCAACATCTCCCTTCAATTGTGGTACTCAGAATTGGACACAGTATTCCAGATGTGGTCTAACCAAGGTGGAATAGAGGGGGAGCATGACTTCCCTGGATCTAGACACTGACTCCTGTATGTCAGTTGGAATGTATCTAATAATAATAATAATAATTGCTCAATCAAGTATCCTGTTGGTATTTTTGGATGCTCTGCTATTTTGGGAGACATCTCTAACAATAACAAACCTATAGAACCTTTCTGGTCCTTCACTTGGGGATTGCCTGTACCTCGATCATATCTATGGCAGGATGGCCCTCTCTCGGGAGGGATTAGATGGTGCCTCCCCGCCTGGTAGAAAGAAGGGGGCTGGACCGGATGGCCTTTGGGGGTTCCTTCCAAATCTATGACACTATATGTATCTCTCCTATCATCTATCTATCTATCTATCTATCTATCTATCTATCTATAGATGCACTTTAAAAGGTCCCTGTTCATGTTTCTGATTGCCGTGAGCTGACTGATCAATCAAGTATCCTGTTTGTATTTGTGGATGCTCTGCTATTTTGGGAGAAATCTCTAACAAGAACAAATCTACAGAACCTTTCTGGTCCTTCACTTGGAGATTGCCTGTACCTCGATCATATCTATGGCAGGATGGCCCTCTGTTGGGAGGGATTAGATGGTGCCTTCCTGCCTGGCAGAAAGAAGGGGGCTGGACAGGATGGCCTTTGGAGGTCCCTTCCAAATCTATGACACTATATGTATCTCATATATGTGTGTGTGTGTGTGTGTGTGTGTGTAAGTTGCACTTTAAAAGGTTCCTGCTTGCCATGAGCTAACTGCTCAATCAAGTATCCTGTTTGTATTTTTGGATGCTCTTCTATTTTGGGAGACATCTCTAACAATAACAAACCTATAGAAACTTTCTGGTCCTTCACTTGAGGATTGCCTGTACCTTGATCATATCTATGGCAGGATGGCCCTCTGTCAGGAGGGATTAGATGGTGCCTCCCTGCCTGGTAGAAATAAGGGGGCTGGACCAGATGGCCTTTGGGGGTTCCTTCCAAATCTATGACACTATATGTATCTCTCCTATCATCTGTCTATCTGCCTATCTATCTATCTATCTATCTATCTATCTATCTATAGATGCACTTTAAAATGTTTCTGCTTGCCATGAGCTGACTGCTTAATCGAGTATCCTGTTTGTATTTTTGGATGCTCCGCTCTTTTGGGAGAATTCCCTAACAACCTGCGCCCAACTCTTCTCCCTCCCTCCCTCCTGGATTCTTACCCAGCAGCATGACTGTGTAAACCAGGTACATCCAATCCAGAGGAAGTGGCTCCAGGAAGTTGAAGAGGGGGAAGCGGCAGACCGGAAGCCCGTCCAGGTATTTGTGGTCCAGGTAGCTCAGGCCCCGTTCCTGGGGGATGTCCAGGGCCATCAGCAGCCCTGCAAGAGGCACAAGGTTGGGGCAGTCAATGTACCCAAGGCTTGAATTGCTCTCCACTTCCACACGGCACCGTTGCAGTACTTCCATCCCACTTTAACCACCTTGGTCCTGCCCTTGTGTATGGGAAACATTCTTACAGAAGGCTTTTGTATCAAGGAGTCAGTGATATAGTGTCTGTATGTTTTGGTTGAATCCCTAATTACCATAAGATTATTATTATTATTATATTATTATTATTATTATTATTATTATTATTATTATTATTACTGTTTCCTGTATGGATGTTCTGGTATGCAGCTTCCTTTACTCTATAATTTCTGAGAAGTTGTAGGAGGGGCTACAGACCCTGTCATTTCTCTCTCTCGTTTTGACTATGTGACCTGTTGATAGCTTTTTGTTATAAGAGAGATGCCCTGGCTGGATGGCACAGAGAATTATCTCAAACATATCTGAAATTGGACTGATAAGTTTTGCAACTGCGTATGCTGAACACATGAAGGTTGTGAGTAAACCAAATATGTTATTTTTTTTATCAAGGCCTACTTCATTTTTGTCTCTTGAGTGCGTGATATAAAACATGCTATTTTATGGGAGAGTATATATTTTTGGGCAGTAAAAACACTTCTAAAGCTCTGCTGTTTTCATAACAAATAAGAGAAAACAGGTTATTCAGCCTAACAACTGACACTATTGCCTTGCATAATTAGATCTGGTTGTATACCAGATCCTTGATCATTTTAGTCGCCCTCCTCTGGACACATTCCAGTTTGTCAATATCTCTCTTCAGTTGTGGTGGCCAGAATTGGACACAATATTCCAGGTGTGGTCTAACCAAGGCAGAATAGAAGGGGTAGCATTACTTCCCTAGATCTATCTAGATTTTATTAGAGAAGTCTGGACTTCGTTTTTGAACTTTGCTGAACCATACCTTGGACTAATTTGTTCCTGCTTATCTTCTTACCTAATTGGATTTACCTATTCCTTTAAAGTGCTTTTTTACTTTGCTGCTTTTACTTATCTTCAATAAAAAAGGATTGTTTTCCTACTCAACATGTGGTGTTTTAAAGTCAGAGGATTATTCCTGTCCTGGAGTGCAAAAGTTACCATTGGGAAGCTACCCGCAAACCCAGCCCATGCTCCAGACCCTTTGCAAAGAGCGGTCAGTTTTTGAGTCCACTAGCAATTTATCTTGGCCAATCAGTCCAGCTCTAGAGAACGGCCAGAGGCCCCAGTGCTGCTCATTACGAAACAGCCTTGACCCCTACTGAGTCCAAAGTCTGCCTTTTCGATTGATAAGAGGCAGAGGGTGGGGGCATTGGCCTCAAAAACGTGGCACCAAAAATCCTTCTTTCTGGCTGCTGGCAATGCTGAGGCCTTCTTTGCTGCCCGAGACCAAGCAATTAAGCAGAGGAGGAAGAGACACCAGCAATTATGCCAAAACCCCGCTCTCTGCATCCTTTTCCTGGATTAAGTTGCAACCACTTGGCACCCTGTGCAGTTTCCTTTCCATCCTTTCCATCCCTCCCGAAACGCTGCCCATCAATTATGTGCGGGGAGAGCATCCTGCAGCCGGATTTGGGAGGGATAGGCAAACAGGAAGGAAACAACAGCCATCTCCATCCAGGGCTTGCCAAGAATAAAGCCAAAAGGGCACACCCCCAAAGCCCTGGACAGGATGGCGCATGGTCAGCCTTGCCTGCAAGGAAGAACAAAATAGCCTTTGGTCCTCCAGATCTCAGGGACAGTAAGTCCCATAATCCCTGGCCATTATTATTATTATTATTATTATTATTATTATTATTATTATTATTATTCATACTCTGCTTTTTCCCTCCACAAGGAGACTCAAAGCAGCTATGTATCTATTATTTTGTTGTTCATTCGTTCAGTCGTCTCCGACTCTTCGTGACCTCATGGACCAGCCCACGCCAGAGCTCCCTGTCGGCCGTTACCACCCCCAGCTCCCTCAAGGTCAGTCCAGTCACTTCAAGGATGCCATCCATCCATCTTGCCCTTGGTCGGCCCCTCTTCCTTTTGCCTTCCACTTTCCCCAGCATAATTGTCTTCTCTAGGCTTTCCTGTCTCCTCATGATGTGGCCAAAGTATTTCAACTTTGTCTCTAGTATCTTTCCCTCCAGTGAGCAGTCGGGCTTTATTTCCTGGAGGATGGACTGGTTGGATCTTCTCGCAGTCCAAGGCACTCTCAGAACTTTCCTCCAACACCAGAGCTCAAAAGCATCTATCTTCCTTCGCTCAGCCTTCCCTAAGGTCCAGCTCTCACATCCGTAGGTTACTACAGGGAATACCATGGCTTTGACTAGGCGGATCTTTGCTGCCAGTCTGATGTCTCTACTCTTTACTATTTTATCGAGATTGGACATTGCTCTCCTCCCAAGAAGTAAGCGTCTTCTGATTTCCTGGCTACAGTCTGCATCTGCAGTAATCTTTGCACCTAGAAATACAAAGTCTGTCACGGCCTCCACGGTTTCTCCCTCTAATCTATTATTAGTATTAGAATATATTATTATTATTATTATTATTATTATTATTATTATTATTTATACCCTGCTTTTTCCCTCCACAAAAAGACTCAAAACAAATATGTATCTATTAGTATTAGAGCATATTATTATTATTATTATTATTATTATTATTATTATTATACCCCACTTTTTCTCTCTACAAGGAGACTATGTATCTATTATTAGTATCTGAATGTATTATTGTTATTATGCTGATGTTTATGTATACTCCATTTTTTCCCTCTACAAGGAGACTCGGAGCTATATATCTATTATTAGTATTAGAATGTATTATTATCAATGCCCTGCTTTTTCTCTCCACAAGGAGACTCAGAGAGGCTATATATCTATTGTTAGAATAAGAACGTTTTATTTTTATGATTATTTATCCCCTGCTTTTTCTCTCCACAAGAAGACCCAAAGCGGCTATTTATCTATTATTAGTATTAGAACTAATCATTTATTATTATTATTATTATTATTATCATCATCATTTATACCCCACTTTTTCTCTCCACAAGGAGAGAGAGGCTAGAACGCATTGTTATTATTATTGTTGTTGTTTATTTATGCCCTGCTTTTTTTCTCCAGGAGACTCAGAGCAGCTATGTATCTATTATTAGTGTTAGAATATATTATTGTTATTATTATGCTGATGTTTATTTATATGCCATTTTCTCCCTCCACAAGGAGACTCAAAGTGGCTATGCCTCTATTATTATTATAGACTATATTATTGTTATTATTATGCTGGTGTTTATTTATACATTTTCTCCCTCTACAAGGAGACTTAAAGTGGCTATGTATCTATTGTTAGTATATTATTATTATTATTATTAATACCCCACTTTTTCTCTCCACAAGGAGAGAGAGGCTAGAATGTATTGTTATTATTATTGTTGTTGTTGTTTATGCATGCCCTGCTTTTTCTCTCCAGGAGACTCAGAGCAGCTATGTATCTATTATTAATATTAGAATATATTATTATTATTATTATTATACTGATGTTTATTTATATGCCATTTTCTCCCTCCACAAGGAGACTCAAAGTGGCTATGCATCTATTATTAGTATAGACTATATTATTATTATTATTATTATGCTGATGTTTATTTATACCTCATTTTCTCCCTCCACAAGGGGACTCAAAGTGGCTATGTATCTATTATTAGTAAAGAATTTATTATTATTATTATTATTATTATTATTATTATGCTGATGTTTATTTATATCCCATTTTCTCCCTCCACAAGGGGACTCAAAGTGGCTATGTATCTATTATTAGTAAAGAATTTATTATTATTATTATTATTATTATTATTATTATGCTGATGTTTATTTATACTCTATTTTCTCCCTCCATAAGGAGACTCAAAGTGGCTATGTATCTATTATTAGTAAAGAATTTATTATTATTATTATTATTATTATTATTATTATGCTGATGTTTATTTATACTCCATTTTCTCCCTCCATAAGGAGACTCAAAGTGGCTATGTATCTATTATGAGTATAGATTATTGCTATTATTTTGTGTATTTTTCTCTCCACAAGGAGTGTCTATGTATCTATTATTAGTATTAGTGGAAAACACTTCTAAATCTCTGCTGTTTTTTATGCACTGGCAAAATCTCTGTTTTCCTATCAGATCAGAGCTAAGAGGTTATTCAGTCTAACAACTAAAACCATTGCCTTACATCTGATTGTATACCACAAGAGAAGAGTCTGCTCTAGAAGGTTTTTGGCTCTTCTCCGAAAGGTCGTGCTTTTCTAAAAGGTTATGATCTCCCAAAGGTGGGTTATAAATGCCATTTTCCACCAGGGGGCTGCTACTTACCGAAAAGGAAGCGGAAGACCCCCAGGGCGGCTGGGTCGGTGGGCCGGTTGAGGAGACAGACCAGGCGGCTCCAGGATGAGAGGTCAGCGGCTTCAAAACCCAGCAGGCGCTTCATGCGGTTGCAGCCCTTGCTGGACGCCAGAGGGGCCTTGGGGGGCTGCTTCTCCTCCATTGGACCCTCTTGAGACTCAGGTGGAGGATCACAGAGCTGGGCACCTGCGGAGAAAAGGACAGAGAGCACTGGTTCAATCGAGAAACAGGCCATCCCCAAGTTGTTGTTATTACTATATTTATTTACTAGCCATCCCCTACCACGTGTTGCTGTGGCCCAGTCTGTGTTTTGTGTGTGTATGTGTGTGTGTTTGTGTATATATGTGGTTTTGCACTTGCAGAAAAGACCAACCTTTTGTCTGATTCCAAGTCCGCAGTCACTTACAACATCTTTCTCTTTACACTGGCAGCAAATAAAACCCTGCTCCCTGGGTTCAAACCGCCGACCTGAGTTCAGCAGCTCAGCAGTTTGACCTACTGCACCACCGGGGGCCCAGGGAATCCTTAAATATTGATCATCAGCACTGAATAACTTTGCAGTTTCAAAGTCTGGCTGGTTGCTGCTTGGGGGAATCATTTGTTGATTATGCACCCGGCTCCCTGGATTCAAATTGCTGACCTGAGTTCAGCAGCTCAGTAGTTTGACCTGCAGTGCCACCAGGGGGCCCAGGGAATGCTTAAATACTGATAATCAGCCCTGAATAGCTTTGCAGCTTCAAAGTCTGGCTGGTTGCTGCTTGGGGGGAATTATTTCTTGAGTATGCACCCTGCTCCCTGGATTCAAATTGCCAACCTGAGTTCAGTAGCTCAGTAGTTTAACCTGCTGCGCCACCTGGGGGCCCAGGGAATCCTTAAATATTGATAATCAGCACTGAATAGCTTTGCGGCTTCGAAGTCTGGCTGGTTGCTGCTTGGGGAATCATTATGCTAATCCAGGTGGCCATTTGCAACATTCACACTTGCCTCCAACAGGCAAGAGTTCTTTCTCCCACCCTGGACATCATTCCACAGATATATAAACCTCATTTAAGTTTCCAACAGACCCCTCGACCTCTGAGGATGCCTGCCATGGATGTGGGCGAAACGTCAGGAGAGAATGCTTCTGGGAAATGGCCAGAAAGTCCGGAAAACTCATAAATAAAATAGTTTTACTACAGACTTCTGCTCCCTGAAAAAGGCCTTTCAAAGGAGGAGGGGCCTCGGTTGTGCCTCCTCGCCCAGAAAGGCCTGCATCTCATTTGCATCCTATTTGCATCTCATTATCAGCCTGTACACCTCTCATTGGACCCTACCTGCGGCGTGGGCCCTCCCTGGCCCCATTTCGACAGCTCTGGATCTCCCCAAATCCCAGAGTGGAAGCTCCACGCAGGCAGCCCCTCTCTTCCGGAGCTCAGGCCACGCCCTGAAGCATAAGCCCCGCCCCCGAAGAGCAAGCCACGCCCCTCCGGTATAGGCAGAACCCTCCCTTTCTCCCTGAAGAGAAGGCTAGATCTCAGACCACGCCCCGAATCATAAGCCACGCCCACCATAAGCGCAGGCCACGCCTCCTCGGGTATAAGCACGCACAACCCTCGTTCTTTCCCTGAAGAGGCTAGATCCCAGGCCACGCCCCGAAACACAAACCACGCCCATCGTAAGCGCAGGCCACGCCTACTCTGGTATAAACACAACCTTCCTTGTTCCTACAGAGGAGGCCAGTCGAGGGCGGGGCCTTCCTGGGGGCGGGGCCGTCCACCTGCGAAAAGGAGGAGGAGGAGGAAGGCATTTAGGGGAGGGGCTGCCCAGCGGAGGAGGAAGAGGAAACAAGAAAGAGAGAAAGAAAGGAAGAGAGGAAGGAAGGAAGAAGAGGCAGAGGAAGGCGCTTCGGGAAGAGGAGACCCCGGAGCCACCATGGTCAGCACGAGCAGCAGTTTGGCAGGCAGAATGGGGTCTGGGGGGGGTCTTTCTCTCTCTCTGTCTGTACTCTAGAGCAGCCCCTCCCCTTTGCCACGTCCAGAGGGAAGTCCAGGAGGAGGAAGGGGAAGGGGAAGAAGGGAGGCCGGGAAAAAGGGAGGGGGGCTGGGGGGAGGGCACTCAGGCCCCAAGGAGGACCCCGCCTTCCTTTCCTAGCTTGCTTCCTGGTATGTTTTCCTCTTTCTTTTTTACATTCTCTTCTTCCCTCCTCTCTTTTTTTCTTTCCCCCTTTCTCTTTCTTTTCTTTCTTTCTTTATTTCTCCCGTCTCTTCCCGTCCTTCCTTCTTTTTGTATCTTTCCTTTATTTCCTTCTTTTCTTTCCTTTCCTTATGTCCTTCGTTTCTTTCCTCTCCTCCCATCCTTTCTTCCTTCTTTTTCTTTCCTCATTCTTTTCCTTCCTCTTTCCTTCTTTCTTTTCTTTCCTCCCTCCCTTGTTTTTGTTTCTTTCCTCCCTTGTTTTTGTTTCTTTCCTCCTTTCCTTTCCTTCCTTCTTTTCTTTCCTCTTTTCTTCTTTCCTTTTTTTCCTTCCTTCCTTCTTTTCTTTTCTCAGCTTCATTCCTTTTCTTTTCTCTCCTCCCTTTCTTGTTTTTGTTTCTTTCCTCTCCTTCCTTCCCTCCTTCCTCCCTTTCTTTCTTTCTTCTCCTTCCTTCCTTCTTTACTTTCCTCTCCTCCCTCCCTTCCTTGTTTTTTTTGTTTCTTTCCTCCACTTCCTTTCTTTCTTTCTTTCCTCTCCTTCCTTCCTTCCTTTTTTACTTTCCTCTCCTCCCTCCCTCCCTTGTTTTTGTTTCTTTCCTCCACTTCCTTCCTTTCCTCTCCTTCCTTCCCTCCTTCCTTTTTTACTTTCCTCTTCTCCCTCCCTTCCTTGTTTTTGTTTCTTTCCTCCTTTCTTTCTTCCCTCTCCTTCCTTCCTTCTTTACTTTCCTCTCCTCCCTCCCTTCCTTGTTTTTGTTTCTTTCCTCCACTTCCTTCCTTCCTTCCTTTCCTCTTCCTTCCTTCTTTACTTTCCTCTCCTCTCCTCCCTCCCTTCCTTGTTTTTGTTTCTTTCCTCCACTTACTTCCTTTCTTTCTTTCCTCTCCTTCCTTCCCTCCCTCCTTCCCCTCTTTCTTTCTTTCTTTCTTTCCTCTCCTTCCTTCCTTCCTTCTTTACTTTCCTCTCCTCCCTCCCTTCCTTGTTTTTGTTTCTTTGCTCCACTTCCTTCCCTCCTTTCTCCCTTTCTTTCTTTCCTCTCCTCCCTTCCTTGTTTTTGTTTCTTCCTTTCCTTCCTTTCTTTTTTTCTTTCTTTCCTCTCCTCCCTTCCTTATTTTTTTTCCTTCCTTCTTTCTTTTCTCTCTCTCTCTCCTCCCTCCTTTCCTTCCCGGGTCCTTCAAAGCATCCCTGGGACCTGTCCCTTTCCAAGGATGGAATTCCCTGGAGACTTTTTCTTCCCAGAAACCCCTTCAGCCTTCTAAACTGCCATATAATCCAGATCATCAAAGCAGATAATCTGGATTTTTATATGGCAGTGTAAAAGGGGCCCCAGGGAAGAAAGGTTTGGCATCCCCGCTGTAGGATGAATACTGTGGCTCAATGCTATGGGAACTACAACTTTGGGATGGGTTGCTGTGTGTTTTCTGGGCTGTCTGGCCATGTTCTAGAAGCATTCTCTCCTGACATTTTGCCTGCATCTGTGGCAGGCATCCTCAGAGGTTGTGAGGTCTGTTGGAAACTAGGAAAATGGGGGTTTGTATACTTGTGGAGTGATGTCCAGAGTGGGAGAAAGAACTCTTGTCTGTTAGGGGCAAGTGTGAATGTTGCAGTTGTCCACTTTGATTAGCATTGAATAGCCTTGCAGCTTCAAGGCTCGGCTGCTTCCTCCCTGGGAGAATCCTCACACACTCTGAGGATGCCTGCCATAGATGTGGGTGAAACGCCAGGAGCGATTCTGGCCGTGAAAGCCTTCAACAACACAAAAATCTTTGGGGTGGCTTTGGATAATGGGAGAGTCCTTGAGTGCTTTCTGTTGAAAACTGAGGATTTGTAGTGCAGCAATTTCATCCTTTGGGGTTTTCCATTTTCATGGGGGTCCTGCTTCCCAAACCCCAGCTAACGTGGACGGATGACTGTGCTTCCTCCCCCAAAATGCGGGATTCCCATGGGAAGAGCTAAAATAGTATCGTAGCTTGGGGACCCGGCGCTGCCCGGGTTATTAGAGAAAGTGGGTAATGGCAGTTCTGTATGCCAAGTTTGGTCTTGGCCATTGGATGACGGCGGCATTGTTTTCAGGAAGTGAGTGAAGGTACTTGAAGTCCCATCATCCATGGTCCATCCTCCTCCAAACTGCAGCAGGATGTAGAGTGGGTCATGGGGGCTCTGTGTGCCAAGTTTGGTCTTCATTCGTCATTGTATGAGGGTCACAGTGGTTTCAGTAAGTGAATAAAGGTACTGCAAGTCCCATCATCCATGGTCTACCCTCTTCCAAAGAGCATCAGAATGTAGAGAGGGTCATGAGGGCTCTTTGTGTCAATTTGGTCTTGATCAGTCATTGGATGAGGGTCGCAGTGGTTTCAGTAAGTGAGTAAAGGTACTGTAAGTCCCATCATCCATGGTCCATCCCCCTTAGAACTGCATCAGGATGTAGAATGGAGTTGACGTAACAGAGGAGTTGTGTGCTCCCTGTATGCCGCTCTGGTGAGCAACCTGGCTGCCGACCATTGGACTAGTTGAAGTTTCTGGGCAGTCTTCAAAGGCAGCCCCAAGTAGAGTGCGTTGCAGTAGTCTATTCGGGATGTAACGAGAGCGTGGGCCACCGTGGCCAAGTTTGGTCCAGATCCATCATTGTTTGAGCCCACAGTGCTGTCTGGATGTAGGTGAACTACAACTCCAAAACTCAAGGTCAATGCCCACCAAACCTTTCCAGTATTTTCTGTTAGTCATGGGAGTTCTGTGTACCAAGTTGGGTACAGTTCCATCGCTGGTGTAGTTCAGAATGCTCTCTGATTGTAGGCAAACTATAAATCCCAGCAATTACAACTCCCAAATGACAAAATCAATTCCTTCCGCAAACCCTAACAGTATTCAAATTTGGGTGTATTGGGTATTTGTGCCAAATTTGGTCCGGTGGATGAAAATGTCAGATATTTACATTACAATTCAGAACATTAGCAAATTAAAAGGTAAAGGTTGTCCCCTAACATTAAATCCAGTCATGTCTGACTCTGGGGTGTGGTGCTCATCTCCATTTCTAAGCCGAAGAGCCGGCGTTGTCCATAGACACCTCCAAGATCATGTGGCCGGCATGACTGCATGGAGTGCCGTTACCTTCCCGCCGGAGCGGTACCTATTGATCTTCTCACATTTGCATGTTTTCGAACTGCTAGGTTGGCAGAAGCTAGGGCAAATTAGCAACAAAAATATTATGATTGGGGGTTACCTCAACATGAGGAACTGTATTCAGGGGTCGCGGCATTAGGAAGGTTGAGAAACACTGCTCTAGAGTTTAAAGTTTGGTCTAAAACTCGGAGTGGACCCAGTGCCTCTACTGAGGTTCTTGTGTCATTATTCCAACAGCTCCTCCCACTCTCCCTCTTCCCCCAATCGGTATCCATATGCAAATTGATGCTCCGGGGTGGGCCATTCTCTTCTTGCTTTATTATTCCAACAGCTCCTCCCACTCTCCCTCTTCCACCCAATCAGTATCCATATGCAAATTGATGCTCCGGGGTGGGCCGTTCTCTTCTTGCTTTATTATTCCAACAGCTCCTCCCACTCTCTCTCTTCCACCCAATCGGTATCCATATGCAAATTGATGCTCCGGCATGAGCCATTCAGAGCCATTCTCTCTACAAAAGACCTGCTTTTGATAGAGCGGCTCATCTTCCAGGGCTGATTTGTTGGTTCTCCTTAGCCCAGGAAAGAAAAAGGCAAACACCCTCTTAATCTGGAGGAAGCGCCCTTTGCCCTTTCCTTTTGCAAATCCCCACCAAAGTCCATCACGCTCGGCTCGGCCTTGCTCTTTATGCTTCTACTCTCAGCTGATCCTCATAAATCGGGTGGAGAGACAGGCCAGACGGTCCCTTTACTGTACCAATGCAGCGTGACTTGTGGAACTCCCCTCCACTAGAGGCCTTTCTGCCTTTTGGGCAGCAGGTTCGTACAACTTTTCAGGGATATGCAGCTACCTGAAATGGATGCAGTTACTGCCACTGCTATACCATAGTGGGAGGTGTAGTTTTCCAAGGTCTTTCGCCTTCTCTGCTAAAGGCTGCAAACTACAACTCCCAGTCTTCAATAGCACGGAGCCGTGGTAGCTAAAGTGGTGTCAAACTGTGTTATTTCTACACTGTAGGTGCATCCAGGTGCACTTTTGTTCTATTGCAATAGATGTTGTTGTTGTTGTTGTTTGCCTCCAATATTTCTGGACTTATGGTATATTCATCAGTCTCTGGCTGAGAGAGTGTGACTCCCCCAAAGTAGAAGTCTCAAGACCAGGCAAAACTACAAACCTTCCCTTGCATTCAGCCACGGCAGTTAACGTGGGGTCAAACTGCATTTGTGATGCAATGGTCAAATTACGTGGAATTTGTGGTTTTAACTGTATGTAGAGGATTGGCTAAAGGAAGTGGATTGTAATTTCTTTCTTAAGACAGCCAGATTTCACTTCCCTTCCCTCTTTCCTTCTTTTCCTTGCTTTCCTTTGCTTTCCCTTCCTTTTCTTTCTTTCCTTCCATCCTTCCTTCTTTTCTTTCCTTGCCCTCCATTGCTTCCCCTTCTTTTCTTCCTTCCTTCCTTCCTTCCTTCCTTCCTTCCTTCCTTCCTTCCTTCCATCCCTTTTTCTTTTCTTTTCTGTCCTTCTCCCTTCCTTTTCTTTCCCTCCTTCTTATTTCCTTTTCTTCCTTCTCTTTTTCTTTTTTCCCTCTCCTTTCCTCACTCTTCCTTACTTCCTCCCTTCCCTTTTTCTTTCTGCTCCTTCCCTCACCTTTCCCTTCCTCCTTCCCTTTTGTTTTCTTCCTTTCCCTCGCTCTTCCCTTCCTTTCTCCCTTCCCCTTTTCTTTTCTTTTCCTTCTCCCACCCTTCCCTTCCTTTTCTTCCTTCCTTCTCTTTTCCTTTCATTCTACCTTCCTTCCTTTTTCCTTTTCTTCCCTTTTCTTCCTTCTCTCTTCCCTTCCTTCTCTTTTTCTTTCTTTCTTTCTTTCTTTCCTTCCTTCACCCTTTCCTTCCTTCCTTCCCTTCATTTTCTTCATGCCTTCCCTTCCCTCTTTCCCTTTCATTCTCCCTTCCTTCCTTTACCTTTCCTTCCCTTCACTTCCTTCCTACCTTCCTTCTGTTGTTTTTATTGTACTGTATTGTACTATTTTAATATGTAATGATTTGCACTTGTTGTTCTTTTATATGATTGTACTTTATATATGCTGTAAACCGACCTGAGTCCCTCGTCGAGGTTGAGAAGGCCAGTATAGAAAACTTCCAAATAAATTCCCTTCCTTCTTTCTTTTCTTTCCTTCCTTGGCTTTTCCTTCCTTTTCTTCATTCCTTCCTTCCCTCTTTCCATCCCTTCCTTCCTTCCTTCCCTTTTCTTTCCTCTCCTTTTCTTTCCTTTCCTTTCTTATCTTTCTCTTCCTGTTCTTCATTCTTTCCTTCTTTCCTCCCTCCCTTCCTTTGCTTTCCCTTCTCTTTCTTCCCACTTCCTTCCCTTCCCTCCCCTTTTCTCTCCTTTCCTTTTTCTTCCTTGCCTCTTTTCCTTCCTTTCCCTCTATTCCCTTTTCCTTCCATCCATCACTTGTTATTTCCTCTCCTTCCCTCCCCCTTCTCTTCCCTTCCCTTTTCCCTTTTTACCTTTTCCTTCCTACCTTGCCCTTGCTCTTCTTCCTTCCTACCTTCCCCCTACCTTCCCTTCCATTCTTCCTTCCTACTTTCCTAGTCTTCCCTTTTTCCCCCCATTTCCCTTCCATTCTTCCTTCTTTTCTTTTCTTCCCTTCCTTTTTCTCTCTCTTACTTTCTTTTCCTTTTCATGTAAGCCATCCCGAGTCCCCTTGGGGAAATGGTGGAGAGGTATAAATAGAGTATTATTATTATTATTATTATTATTATTATTATTATTATTATCACCCTCCCTTCCTCCCTTCCAATGCTGTCCCATTTGGGTCAAGGAGGTCTGGCAGCATTCCAAAGCGAGAAAGGGAAGTATGCCCCTCTCTCTCCATTCCCTGGCTGTTCCTAAAAACCTGCAGCCAAAGTTTGTCCTCTCACCTGGGCCTCTGCGTGCCCATCCCTTCCCCAAAAGACCTGGCCAAAGCCTCTGCTGCCAAAAGAAAGAAAGAGAGCGAGAGAGGCAGAAAGCTGCTCTGCCGGTTTGGACAGATGCCTGACATATTGGGCATCGCAAGGGGCAAACGTCACTCCTTCCGCCCGGGATCTTTGCCCCACTTTCTGTGCCCCATTCATTCCTCATTGGTGCTGCGATCCCCCAAACGCCCCCCAGACTTGCTTCCTTTTAGTCTCTCCCAGCCTTCCCTTTGTTTCCTCATTCTGCAGAAAGAAAAAGAGGAAGTTGGCAGTTACTTTCAGCGCTCGGATTCCGTTCGATCCCGTTTTGGGCACTTGATTCTACCCGTCACCAGTGTGGAACTCTTGGGCAAGAGTGGCCTCTCCAGGGTTGCCCCATTGCCAGGAACATTCGTGACGACATGTTCCTCCTTAAGTATCATTTGAAGCACATAGAACAGGGGTCCACAAACTTTGTAAACAGAGGGCCAGGTCACAGTCCCTCAAACTGTTGGAGGGCCGGATTATAATTTGGGGGAAAAACGAATGAATTCCTATGCACACTGCACATATCTTATTTGAAGTGCAAAAACACTTAAATGCAATACAACAATTAAAATGAAGAAAAATTTGACAAATATAAACTTATTAGTATTTCAGTGGGAAGTATGGGCCTGCTTTTGGCTGATGAGATAGGATTGTTGTTGTTGTGTGCTTTCAAGTTGTTTCAGACTTAGGTTGACCCTGAGCGAGGGTAAATGACCTTGGAGGTCCTCAAACCTTTGTTTGAGACCCCTGACATAGAATATGGCTTTGAAAGGCAGCAGATCACAGGAGTTGTCTTCATAGACCGTCAGCAGCTTATGATATATGTATAATATCACAAAGGACTACCATCTCACCCGCCTCATAGGAAACCTGCTACAAAACAGGAGCTTTTTTGTTGAGTTCCAGGGACAGAGAAGCAGATGGCGGAAACAGAAGAACGGCCTGCCTCAGTGGAGCGTGCTTGCTCCATCCATGTTCAACATTGACATAAATGACCAGCCACTGCCAGAAGGGATACAGAGTTTCATCTATGCTGATGATCGTGCCATCACTGCTCAAGCAGGGAGGTTTGAAATGGTTGAACAGAAGCTCTCCGAAGCTCTAGGTGCCCTTACCGCTTATTACAGGGAAAACCAGCTGATCCCTAATCCATCTAAAACACAGACATGTGCTTTTCACCTTAAGAACAGACAAGCATCCTGAGCTCTGAGGATCACCTGGGAAGGGATCCCACTGGAGCATTGCAGCACACCCAAATACCTGGGAGTCACTCTGGACCATGCTCTGACCTACAAGAAGCACTGCCTGAACATCAAGCAAAAAGTGGGCGCTAGAAACAATATCATACGAAAGCTGACTGGCACAACCTTGGGATCACAACCAGACACAGTGAAGACATCTGCCCTTGCGCTATGCTACTCTGCTGCTGATTATCCATGCGCAGTGTGGAACACATCTCACCATGCTAAAACAGTGGATGTGGCTCTCAATGAGACATGCTGCATTATCACAGGGTGTCTGCGCCCCACACCACTGGAGAAATTACACTGTTTAGCTGGTATCGCACCACTTGACATCCGCTAGGAAGTAGCAGCCAATAGTGAAAGGACCAAGGCAGTGACATCTCCAGCTCATCCCCTGTTTGGGTATCAGCTAGCACGTCAATGACTTAAATCAAGAAATAGTTTTCTAAGATCTACAGAGACACTCGCTGGAACACCCCAGCAAGCGAGAGTCCAAAAGTGGCAGGCTCAAACCCAGAAATGAGAGACTCCCCCCTGGGCACACAGAAAACTGGGCAGCTTGGAAGGCGCTGAACAGACTGCGCTCTGGCACCACGAGATGCAGAGCCAACCTTCAGAAATGGGGCCACAAAGTGGAATCCATAACATGCGAGTGCGGAGAAGAGCAAACCACTGACCACCTGCTGCAATGCAACCTGACCCCTGCCACATGCACAATGGAGGACCTTCTTGCGGCAACACCAGAGGCACTCCAAGTGGCCAGATACTGGTGAAAGGACATTTAATAGAATACCAAGCTTGCAAACTTTGTGTTTTGTCTATTGTTTGTTTATTTTGTTTAAAACTTAATACAACTGTCTGGTTGCTCCTGACACGATAATCATTTGATGAGACACTTTGCGCCCCAAATATTTGGGGGCAGCTTTGGACCCTTCCTAGCGGCTGTTAGGAATTGTGGGAGTTGCAGTCCAAAACACCTGGAGGGCCAAAGTTTGCCCATGCCTGGGTTAGAGCACTGGGTTCGGATCCCACCCTGGTCACACTCTCTCAGCCTCAACGTAAAGAAAGAGCAAACCCTTCCAAACAAACCCACGGAAATCAGAAGTTGGAAAGGACTTGAAGGCAGGCAACAACAACAACAGCCTGCTCTGCTGTACTTCCGCCTTCGCAAACCCACTTGCCCTTTGTGCCACATTAATATCCCAGCCTTCACAAAGATAATAACTTTCGCTGACGCAATCTGGCCCTTTGTTCCTTCCTTAACCCCGTAAATGACATTTGGACTTTTTCTCCTGCTGCCAAGGCCGCACTGTTCACAAACACTTCCTATTAGTGCCCTTAAAGTAATGCAGGCGCTTTCAAAGAGTGGTCGGTTTAAAGTGGATTCGAGGTCCAGTTTTAAAGCTACAGAACCAATAAGTATCTGCCATATATATGAGGGTTGAATGAAAAGTAATGCCTCCACCTTCGTAACTCCTCAACAGATGGCAATACTGTTATGTACCAGGTACTGACTTGTTCAGTAGACTCTCCTCTACAGTTCCATTTTGGGTTTCCTCCTTCCCATTTCCTTTTTTGTGACAAATAAGTAACCAATGAGTATCTATCGTATATACAAGGGTTGAATGAAAAGTAATGCCTCCACCTTCGTAACTCATCAACAGATGGCAGTACTGGTATGTGGCAGGTACTAGCTTGTTCAGTAGACTGTCCTCTACAGTTCCATTTTGGGTTTCCTCCTTCCCATTTCCTTTTTTTGTGACAAATAAGTAAGCAATGAGTATCTACCGTTTATATGAGGGTTGAATGAAAAGTAATGCCTCCAACCTTCGTAACTCCTCAACAGATGGCAATACTGGTATGCGGCGGGTACTGGCTTATACACAGATTGGGCCACAGCAACGTGTGGCAGGGGACAGCTAGTAATAATAATAATAATTTATCATGCAGGAACAAAAATGACGTTGCATAGTGTTATTTTTTCAGTCCCTAAATACTATTTCTTTGTCCTCAGGAGGGAGGCACTGGAGGCGGCCAATCCATGGGCAACGACCGGGTGAAGAACCTCCAGAGCGAGGTGGAAGGAGTCAAGAACATCATGACGCAGAACGTGGAGCGGATGTTGGCCAGAGGGGAGAACCTGGACCACCTGCGCAACAAGACGGAGGACCTGGAAGCCACGGTGGGGCCCCAAAAGGGCGAGGGAGGGGCTCTCCGGTTGTGGACAAGAGCCTGAGCCTTATCCCTCCCCTCCAGATCTGGCTCAGCTCTCATTTCCCCCAACTACTGTCAATGTGCAGATTTGTCCATGCTGCTTAGTTCAAAATAAGTATTGAGGCCCTAAGGACCATCTAGTCCATCTGCAGTCCAGAAATTCACATCTAAATGTCCCCAAACGTGGACGTCCAGCTCCAAGAAAGAGATGGACAAGCTGGAGCGTGTCATTGTCATGAGTACTATATGAATCTTTAAAATGTTATTTACCGTATTGAATAATAGAGTTGGAAGAGACCTCATGGACCATCCAGTCCAACCCCCTGCAAAGAGCCAGGAAAATTGCATTCAAAGCATCCCTGACAGATGGCCACCTAGCCTCTGTTCAAAAGCTTCCAAAGAAGGAGCTTCCACTACACTCTGGGGCAGAGAGTTCCACTGCTGAACGACTCTCACAGTCAGTATATATTTGAGTATAAGCTGAGTTTTTTAGCCCTTTTCAGACTTATACTCGAGTCAAGGTTATTTATTATGTTACTCTGGTTGTGTATTATTTTATTTATTATTATTTTAATCACAAAAAGGGGATTGGTAATAGGCAGTAAGAGCACCTTCAAAAAGCTTTTATTTCAAAGCTCTCTACTTGAGCGGTGATGGCATGATTGTCTGCATAGATGCTACTCTCTGTCCCTTCTGGCAATGGCCAATCATTGGAAGCCCATTGAGAATGTCCCATTGAGGAGAATCATAGAATCATAGAGTTGGAAGAGACCTCATGGGCCATCCAGTCCAACCCCCTGCTAAGAAACAGGAAAATTGCATTCAAAGCACCCCCAACAGATGGCCATCCAGCCTCTGCTTAAAAGAAGGAGCTTCCACCACACTCCGGGGCAGAGAGTTCCACTGCTGAACAGCTCTCACAATCAGTATAAACTTGAGTATAAGCCAAGTTTTTCATCCCTTTTTATAGGCTGAAAATGTTCCTCTTAGCTTATACTCGAGTCAAGGTTTTTTATTATTTTACTCTGTTATTATTATTATTTTTATTACATGTATTATTTTACTCTATTATTATTATTACATTTATCATTTTACTCTATTATTATTACTTTATTATTTTACTTTATTAATGTTATGACATGTATTATTTTACAATATTTATTATTGTTAATGTTACATTTATTATTTTACTCTATTATTATTACATTTATCATTTTACTCTATTATTATTACTTTATTATTTTACTTTCTTGATGTTATTATTACATGTATTATTTTACAGTATTTATTATCGTTATTATTGCATTTATTATTTTACTCTATTTATTATTATTATTATTATTATTATTTCATTTATCATTTTACTCTATTATTATTACTTTATTTTTTTACTTTATTAATGTTATGACATGTATTATTTTACAATATTTATTATTGTTATTATTACATTTATTATTTTACTCTATTATTATTACATTTATCATTTTACTCTATTATTATTACTTTATTATTTTACTCTATTATTATTACTTTATTATTTTACTTTATTAATGTTATGACATGTATTATTTTACAATATTTATTATCGTTATTGTTACATTTATTATTTTACTCTATTATTACTATTATTACATTTCCATTATTTTACTCTATTATTATTACATTAATTATGCAACTCACTTTATTATTATCCAGTCCAACCCCCTGCTAAGAAACAGGAAAATTGCATTCAAAGCAGCCCCTACAGATGGCCATCCAGCCTCTGTTTAAAGAAGGAGCTTCCACCACACTCCAGGGCAGAGAGTTCCACTGCTGAACAGCTCTCACAATCAGGAAGTTCTTCCTAATGTTCAGGTGGAATCTCCTTTTTGGCTGCAAGCCTGAGAGAGTCTTCTGCTTCAGATGGCCATCTGTCAGGAGTGCTTGGATTAGTTTCTGTTTGTGTTGGATGTTCTGGGTGAGAGAAACAGATGGGGATTTGCTCTTTGCGAGGAGGAGGAGGTGGTAGTGATGATGGGATCCCCTCTCCTTCGTTGACCCCCATTTCTCTCTCTTTTCCCCTCCTCAGTCCGAACACTTCAAAACCACCTCGCAGAAAGTGGCCCGCAAGTACTGGTGGAAGAACGTCAAGATGATCGCCATCATCTGCGTCATCGTGGCCATCATCCTCATCCTCATCATCCTCTTTGCCACTGGCGTCATCCCCACCTAAGCCTCCACCGGACCTCCAGTGACCACTCCGTTGTGCCTTCGGCCGCTCCGATGATGATCACTCCGCCGTGCCTTTGGCCACTTCACCCCTCTCCTTCCCTTTCTTCTTTCTAATCAAGAGGCCGCTGTGACATCTTTGGACATCTTCTCCCTCCTTCCAGCTGCTTTCATGGCCGGATTCACTGAGTTGTTGTGTGCTTTCCGGGCTGTATGGCTATGTTCCAGAAGCATTCTCTCCTGACATTTCGCCTGCATCTATGGTAGGCATCCTCAGAGGTTGTGAGGTGACCTCAGGCCCTTTCCTTTTCCCCCTCAGCCGCTTAAGCGGCTGAGGGGGAAAAGGAAGGGGCCTGAGGTCACCTCACAACCTCTGAGGATGCTTGCAATACATGCAGGCAAAATGTCAGGAGAGCATGCTTCTGTAACATGGCCATACAGTCCAGAAAACAAACAAGAAACCTTTCTCTTTAGTGGAGTGAAAACAGGGCCAAACTGGTCTTCCTTTCCTAAAAAACGAGTTTTTCTGCTTTCTTTCCTGACTTTTTTTTGTCCCTTTTTATCTTCAAATAGAGACAGGAAGCCCGACAAAGGAGCCAGTTCGTATTACCACCGTCTTGAGAGATTTGGGTTTCTATCCCCCCGTGATTTCTATCCAACTTCTCTTTCGTAGATAACAATCCTCTAGTTGTAATAAATGTATTTATAAGCCACTTTCTAATACAGAAATATCTCTTCCGAAGACGATGGCCTCCGTGGGTGTCATTTCTCTGTCTCGTGTTTTTTATTTTGTACTAGCCGTCCCCTGCCATGCGTTGCTGTGGTCGAAATGGGGGTTCTGTGTGGGAGGTTTGGCCCATTTCTATTGTTGGTGGGGTTCAGAATGCTCTGTGATTGTAGGTGAACTATAAATCCCAGCAAACACAACTGCAAATGTCAAGATTCTATTTTCCCCAGACTCCACCAGTGTTCACATTTGGGCATATTGAGTATTCGTGTAGAGTTTGGTCCAGATCCATCATTGTTTGAGTCCACAGTGATCTCTGGATGTAGGTGAACTACAACTCCAAAACCAAAGGACACTGCCCACCAAACCCTTCCAGTATTTTCTGTTCATGGGAGAACTGTGTGCCAAGTTTGGTTCAATTCCATCGTTGGTGGGGTTCAGAATGCACTTTGATTGTAGGTGAACTATAAATCCCAGCAACTACAACTCCCAAATGTCAAGATTCTATTTTCCCCAAACTCCACCAGTGTTCACATTTGGACATATTGAGTATTCGTGTAGATTTTGGTCCAGATGCATCATTGTTTTGAGTCCACAGTGATCTCTGGATGTAGGTGAACTACAACTCCAAAACCAAAGGACACTGCCCACCAAACCCTTCCAGTATTTTCTGCTGGTCATGGGAGAACTGTGTGCCAAGTTCAGTTCAATTCCATCGTTGGTGGAGTTCAGAATGTTCTTTGATTGTAGGTGAACTATAAATCCCAGCAACTACAACTCCCAAATGACAAAATCAATTTTTTTGAAGTGAAGGACATACATTGGGTTGTTAGGTGTCTTGTGTCCAAATTTGGTGTCAATTCTTCCGGTGGTGTTTGAGTTCTGTTAATCCCACAAACGAACCTTTACATTTTTATTTATATAGACTAGCTGTACCTGCCACGCATTGCTGTGGCCAACCTTCCCTCTTTCTCTCAATCTTTCCTTCCTTCCTTCACTCCCTCTTTCCTTCCTTCCTTCCTTCCCGTCTTTCCTTCTCTTCTTCCTTCCGTCTCTGTCTCTTTCCTTCCTTCCCCCTTTTTCTTTCTCTTCTGCTGTCTCTTTTCTTCCTTCTCTCTTTCCTTCTCTCCCTCTTTTTCTACATCTTCGCTCCCTCTTTCCTTACTTCTTTCCCTTTTTTTCTTTTCTTCTCTCCTTCCTTCCTTCTCTAACTTTCCTTCCTTCCCCCTTTTTCTTTCCCTCGCTCTTTCTCTCCTTTCTTCTTTCTCTCTTTCCTTCCTCTCTTTGCTTCCGTTCTTCCTTCTCCCTTTCCTTTCTTTCCCTCCCTTTCCTTCTTTCTTTCCCCTCGCTCTTTCTTCCTTTTTTCTGTATTGTCATGTAGCTTTTCGTCATTTAGCTTTTGGGGGCTTTTAAAGTCCCTTCTGCTGTGTTTTTCAGTGGTTTTTTGAGTGAAGGACATACATTGGACTGTTAGGTGTCTTGTGTCCAAATTTGGTGTCAATTCCCCCAGTGGTTTTTGAGTTCTGTTAATCCCACAAACGAACATTACATTTTTATTTATGTAGATGTGTAACCAAAGCAAGCGACACAATGGGATGGTAGGCTCAAACAATAAGCAGAATTGCATGTTGTGTTTGCATGTCTCGCTTTTTGTTGACAAAGTAGAGGAGCTGCCAAAATGAATCAGTAACCTATCAAGATAGTATCCTCTGTGTGTTTTGATTAGTTCTCCCTTCCATTGTTACTTGGATCTGAGAATGTTTTGCAACCAGAGCAATCTTTTTTCTTATCTCTTGAATGATGCGGTAGGAACTTATCAGTCTTAAAGACAATAGTAAAGAGTGAGTTCAAACAGTTAATGATTTGTCGGAATCACTGGGTTGTTGTGAGTTTTCTGGGCTGCATAGTCGTGTTCTAGAAGCATTCTCTCCTGATGTTTCACCCACATCTATGGCAGGCATTCTCAGAGGTTGTTAAGTCTGTTGGAACAATAACAATAATAGAGTAAAATCATAAATGTAATAATAATGGATAATGCCCTCTCCCCTCTGGCCAGAATGAAGACAGAGGGGAGCAGAAGACAGTCCCGTCTTATCTTTACTAATAACTAGCTTGGGGACCCGGCGCTGCCTGGGTTATTTGAGAAAGGAATTGTGTATCAAGGTTGGTCTTTATCAGTTATTTATATGGCTCGCAGTGGTTTCAGGAAGTTGGTGAAGGTACTGCGAGTCCCATCATCTGTGGTCCATCCTCCTCCAAATTGCACCAGAATGGAGAGTGGGTCGTGGGGGCTCTGTGTGCCGAGTTTTGTTCTTGATCAATCATTGGATGAGGGTCACAGTGGTCTCAGAAAGTGAGTTTATGTACTGCGAGTCCCATCATCCATAGTCTGTTCTCCCCCAAACCTCACCAGAATGTTGAGTTGGCCAAGTTGGTCTTTCTTGGTATTTGGATAAGTGTTGCTGTGGTTTCATGAAGGGAGTGGAGGTACTTGAAGTCCCATCATCCATAGTCTGTCCTCCTTGAAAGTGCACCGGGATGTAGAGTGGGTCATGGGGACTCTGTGTGCCAAGTTTGGTCTTGATCAGTCATTGGCAAGGGTCTCAGTGGGCTCAGGAAGTGAGTGAAGTGACTGCAAGTCCCATCATCCATTGTCAAATTCTTCCAAACAGCACCAGGATGTAAAGTGGGTCATGTGGGCTCTCTGTGTAAATTGTGGTCCTGATCCATCATTGTTGGCAGTTGTAATGGTCTTAGGAATGGAGTGCAGGTATTGCAAGTTCCATCGTCCATGGTACATCCTCCTCCAATCTGCACCAGGATGTAGAGTGCGTCATGGAGACTCAGTGTGCCAAGTTTAGTCTTTATCAGTAATTGCATGAGGGTTGAAGTGGTCTCAAGAATTGAGCAAAGGTACTGCAAGTCCCATAATCCATGGTCCTCCCCAGCCAAACCACCCCAGGACATAAGGTGGGTCATGAGAGGTCTGTGTGCCAAGTGTGGTCCTGATCAGTCATTGGATAAGGTTAACAGCGGTCTCAGAATGTGAGTGATGGTACTGCAAGTCCCATCATCCATGGTTCATCGTCCTCCAAACTGCAGTAGGATGTCGAGTGGGTGATGGGGGCTCTGTGTGCCCAGTTTGGTCTGTATTGGTTATTTTCTGACTCCGCCCCCTCTGGCCTTTTCCTTTCCTCTCTTTGTCATCTCGGAATCTTGGAATTGTGGCTGGCCAATCAGAGACCATATGCAAATTTCCTTCTCTCATGTCCCCGTTTCTGTCATGAACCCTTTTCTCCACCAGGGGCTCCTGTTGCAGCTGGCCAATCAGAGACCATATGCAAATAGCACCACAGTGGCAGCCAATCAGAAAACTGGCACGTACCCGGTCGCACCGCCACATACAAACTTTGACTTTTATTACATGTATAGATAGATAGATAGATAGATAGATAGATAGATATAATATAGTATATTATATATACATATAATATTTATAATATTATAATGTAATACAATATAATACTAGTAATAATAATACAATATTATAATTATATATTGACATTACATGTAATATTACTAATAATATTACAATATAATGGTATAGTTCAATATGGTAATATATAATACTGATGTCGTGAACCAGATGCCTTAAAGGAGCCAGACACAAGTAAAAGGTCCAAACAAGGTTTATTAACACAACAAAAATAGCTTAGAAACACTTAACTCAGTGGTCCTAGCAATAACTAAAAGTCTGCAGCAACTGCTGTGCAAAAAACGTAATTTAGGAGATAATCTGGAGTATACTGGAATTAGGGGTTTTGTTACAATGTTTGGGCTGGGGAGAATAGCAAAAGGAGAGAGCTCAAGGTTAGAGAGAGTCCTTGGTTGAGGCTGCTGCTGGGGCACATTTAATCTAAATTGGACCAACGGGGCATCCAGGAACTGCGGAACTCCCTGCAGCTGGTCACATCAGTCGGAAAGCAGGGGCTTCGTGCGGGCTCGACATCAACACCCTGGACATTATTCCACAGATATATAAAACCCACTTGCCTCGTTTCCAACAGACCTCACAACCTCTGAGGATGCCTGCCATAGATGTAGCCGAAATGTCAGGAGAGAATGCTTCTGGAACATGGCCAAACAGCCTGGAAAACCCACAGAAACCCAGTTAATGATTTCTGAAGCCTCTGAATGACAAAGAAAAATTAAAATATCCATTCTTGGGACTCCTTTTCCCCCGAACTCCACCACTGTTCACTGTTCACATTTGGGCATATGGAGTATTTGTGGCAAGTTTGGTCCAGATTCACCAATGTTTCAGTCCACAGTCCTCTCTGGATGTAGGTGAACTACCACTCCCAAACTCAAGGTCAATGTCCACCAAATCCTTCCATCATTTTTTGTTAGTCATGGGAGTTCTGTGTGCCAAGTCTGGTTCAATTCCATCGTTGGTGGAGTTCAGAATGCTCTTTGTTGTAGGTGAACTATAAATCCCAGCAACTACAATCCCCAAATGCCAAAATGAATCCCCACAACTTTGGGCATAACAGGTATTTGTGCCAAATTTGGTGAACGAAATGCAAATCCATCCTGCAGATCAGATATAAATTGTAAGAGCGGACGCAAATAATGAGTTACAAATGATTAATTCCTAGTTTGTAATGCCTAACTCTTTTTTGTTGTGGTTGTTATTGAGTCTGTAATCAACTCCCATTTCGACAGAAGTTACTTCTGGTCTACTGGGCAATAGTTTTATGTACTTTTAGCATGTGATTTGGCTAGAATTTTGTGCCCTTATCAGTCCAAAAGGTTGAATCGAATGGAAGAGAATCAAAACAGCAGCCCAAGAGCAGAGGTTAAAAGGATAATACTAATACTAATAATAATAATAATAATAATAATAATAATAATAATAATAATAATAATAATATGACTCTTCAGATACTCCAGCGAATAATGCAGCATCAGCTTTGTGGGTTTGGTCTTTAGAAAAATCCCTGGCCTCCATTTCAAAGTTCCTCTCCTCCTCTGAGCCCCTTTACCTCTCAAATTTCAATTGAGAATGATTTCTTTTTTGTGTCTCTAGAAATGTTAGGAATGTTAACGTTGGAAAGAAGCAGAGAGAAAGAGATTTTGCAAGCCAATAACTGGAGTTCCAAAGCAAAAATGGGGCGCCACCTGGTGGCCAAAAAGGGAACCTTTCAAGCTTATTAATTGTTTTTGATATTATTATTATTATTATTATTAATCAATTTTATATACTGCCACTCCCCAAAAGCTCGGAGTTAAGTAATATCATTTAGGTAATATCATTTAGTTAATTAGTAACATTATTTATTAGGAAAAAGACAGACTTTAATTTTGTTGTTTAAGAATGCTCCCATTAGAAAATACATAACGATAGAGGTAAACTACAATTCTCACTAGTCAATCCTCCCCAAACCAGGCCTGTATGCACAGCTGGCCATATAACGTCTGTATGCCAAGTTTGGTCCAGATCCGTCGTTGGCTAGGTTCAGTACTCTCTGGATTAGGGTGAACTACAGCTCCCATATGCCAAGGGCAGTCACCCTCAAGCCCTACCAGTATTTACAGTTGGTCATGTTGGGTCTGTGTGCTAAGTTTAGTCCAGATCTGTCGTCGGCTGGGTTCAGTACTCTCTGGATTAGGGTGAACTACAGGTCCCATATGCCAAGTGCAGTCAACCCCAAGCCCTACCAGTATTTACAGTTAGTCATGTTGGGTCTGTGCGCTAAGTTTAGTCCAGATCTATCTTCAGCTGGGTTCAGTACTCTCTGGATAAGGGTGAACTAGAGCTCCCATATGCCAAGGGCAGTCAACCCCAAGCCCTACTAGTATTTACAGTGGTCATGTTGGGTCTGTGCGCTAAGTTTAGTCCAGATCTGTCGTTGGTTGGGTTTAGTACTCTCTGGATAAGGGTGAACTACAGCTCCCATATGCCAAGGGCAGTCACCCCCAAGCTCTACCAGTATTTACAGTTGGTTATGCTGGGTCTGTGCGCTAAGTTTAGTTCAGATCTGACATCGGCTTGGTTCAGTACTCTCTGGATTAGGGTGAACTACAGCTCCTATATGCCAAGGACAGTCACCCCCAAGCCCTACCAGTATTTACAGTTGGTCATGTTGGGTCATTTTTGATGGGGTTCACAGTGCTCTGGATGCAGGGTGAACTACGACTTCCATGCGGGTGGGTCATTCCCCCCCCCCCAATCCCTCCAGTATATTCCATTGGACACAGGTCCATTATCGAAGGGGGTCACAGTGATGCAGGTCACAGTGATACAGTGAACTACAACTTCCATCCTGTTGAGTCAGTCCTCCAAACCCTTCCAGTTTGTTCAGTTGCTGATCAATTCCTCTCTGTTTGCTGTGTGGCATAGGAAAGGGTTAAGGGAAAGGCAGTGGGTGGATCATGCAAATTCCACACCAATGGAGAGAGAAAGGAACCCTGGGATGCCTGCCTGTATCCCCGAATGAAAGCATAAGTGCCTTTGGAGGCTTCTCAGCCCTTGGAATTAAAGCCTATTGTTGGAGGCCGGAAGCTGTGTAAGTGGACACCTCCGACACATACACAAGTTTGGTCCCAGTCCATTGTCGGTAGGAGTCACAGTTTCTCTGGAAGCAGGAGAACTACAACTTTCAGAGTCTCAAGGCAATGGCCCCCAAACTCTGCCTGTATCCACAGTTGGGCATGTTGGGTCTGTGTGCCAAGTTTATTCCTTATCTGTTATTCAGGAGGTTCAGAGTGCTCTGGGTGTAGGGTGAACTACAACTCCCATGCGGCTGGGTCATCCCCCCCCCCCCAACCTCTCCAATGTGTTCTGTTGGCCATCAGGGTTCTGTGTGCCACTTGAGTTCCAGATCCACCGTTGGGGATTTGGGAATGCTTTCTGGGTGCAGGGTGAACTACAGCTCCCACGTGGAAGCCCAAACTCTTCCAATATGTTCAGTTGGTCACCACGGTTCTGTGTGCCATGTTTAGTCCAGATCCGTCATTGGTGGAGTTCAGAGTGCTCTGGGTGCAGGGTGAACGACAACTCCCACATGGGCATGCCAAGTTCGGTCCAGATCCATCACTGTTTGGGTTCATAATGTGCTCTAGATATAGGTGAACTACAATTCCTATAAATCCCTCGAAAGACCGCCAGTATTTTTTGTTAGTTGTGGGGGTTCGGTGTACCAAGTTAGTTCCAGGTCCATTTTTGGAGGAGTTCAGAGTGCTCAGATTGTAGGTGAACTATACATCCCAATCCCTACTACTATAAATCAGGGTGAATTCACCCCAAGTCTCTCTACTATATTCAGTTGCTGATCAATTCTTCCGTTTGCTGTGTGGCATAGAAAACAATAGGAAAGAATTAAGGGAGAGGCAGTGGCCGAGGTCTTGCAAATTCCACACCAACGGAGAGAGTAAGAAACACTGGGATGCCTGTGGTGGAGGAAAAACAGAAACTCATCCCTGTATGAAAGCCTTCTCTTGGGTGGCGGGCAGTGTGGTGTTTGTGGAGGACATTGGCAGGGCTCTTTTCTGTTGTTCATGGGGGTTCTGTGTTGGGTGTTTAGCCCAATTCTATCATTGGTGGAGTTCAGATTTCTCTTTGATTGTAGGTGAACTATAAATCCGAACAACTACAACTCCCAAATGTCAAGGTAGATTTCCCCCAAACACCACCAGTGTTCACACTTGGGCATATGGAGTATTTGTGGCAAGTTTGGTCTAGATCCATCATTGTTTCAGTTCACACTCCTCTCTGGATGTAGGTGAACTACAACTCCCAAACTCAAGGTCAATGCCACCAAACCCCTTCCAGTATTTTTTGTTTGTCGTAGGAGTTCTGTGTGCCAAGTTTGGTTCAATTCCATTGTTGGTGTTCAGAATGCTCTTTGATTGTAGGTTAACTATAAATCCCAGCAACTACAACTCCCAAATGCCAAAATGAACCCCCCCCTCCAACCCCACCAGTATTCAACATTGGGCATATCAGATATCTGTGCCAAATTTGGTGAACGAAATGAAAATCCATCCTGCAGATCAGATATTGACATGACAATTCCTAACAGTTGCAAAATGACAGTGATGAAGTAGCAACAAAAATAATGTTATGGTTGGAGTCACCACAACATGAGGAACTGTGTTAAAGGGTTGTAGCATGAGAAAGTTTGAGACCCACTGCACTAAGAGAACTGCAATTGCGAAGATGCAATGACTCACCTTGCGCAATGATTCCTTTCCAAAGATTAAATCAATTATCTGCCAAGCCCAAAAGCCCTGAGGACGTGGAAGGGAACTGTTCCTAAAACAATGGGATATTCCGCAATCCCTTTACCCAGAGAGTTTCGTCATAACTAAACTCTCAGAATGTTCCTTTAATGGGATTAATGGATATGGTTCATTGGTGAAACATGAACAAGGGGAGGCCTACAGAAATAACCCAGTGCATGCAGACGTATTTAAAACCATATAAAGTTATGTGTATGCTTGTGAAACTGTTGGGGTTTTGATCTCTGGAAAACTGGTCCAATGCAATCAGGTTCAGGCTCCAGGGAAACATGCAAACGTTTCAGAAATATCAGATATGAACTGCGCCTCAATAGGACTTGTATAGTTCTGTGTGCTTTCCATACGTCATCTGTATTTTTTGTTTGTTGTTCATTTGTTCAGTTGTTTCCGACTCTTCGTGACTTCATGGACCAGTCCACACCAGAGCTCCCTGTCGGCCATCACCACCCCCAGCTCCTTCAAGGTCAATCCAGTCACTTCAAGGATGCCATCCATCCATCTTGCCCTTGGCCGGCCCCTCTTCCTTTTTCCTTCTAATTTCCCCAGCATCATTGGCTTCTCTAAACTTTCCTGTCTTCTCATTATGTGGCCAAAATACTTCATCTTTGCCTCTAATATCTTTCCCTCCAATGAGCAGTCGGGCTTTATTTCATGAAGTATGGACTGGTTGAATCTTCTTGCGGTCCCAGACACTCTCAGAACTTTCCTCCAATACTGAAGGAGGCATAAGCCTAAGCAATATTAAAAATTAAAAGCTTTAACCGAAATGTTAGTATAGAGGTCATTCAAAGTTCAAAGTTTTGGCTTTTTGAAAAGTTGTTATATTAGCAAGCTTACATAGGAAATTGGTTTGTGGTTAAGCACAAAGTCTGCAGGTGCGAAAAGGTACTTTCCATCAAAAGGTCAATGGAGGGGGCTGGAAAGAGGGTACTTTCCACGACCAAAAAAATCCCCCTTGTTTACCTGAGTATAAAGGTTTGCAAAAAGCCGAGGAGGGGCGCGGCAGTCTGTGGGAGCACTTGCAGAAGTGCTGTCTGTTCGCCTCATGCTGATCAGCTTGAATAAACGGTGTCTTACCTGAACCTATTGGACTCTGTGGGCTTCTTCAAAAAAGGACCCCGCACCCTAAACCCGTCTTCCCTTACAACACCACAGTTCAAAAGCATCTCTTTTCCTACACTCAGCCTTCCCTAAGGTCCAGCTCTCACATCCATAGGTGACTATGGAGAGTACCATTGCTTTAACTATGTGGATCTTCGTTGCCAGTGTGATGTCTCTACTAAAAAGTAGTTCAGCAAAAATAGTAAAAATGTCAAAGTCCAAAAGTATGAAATAGTCCACAAGATTTAAGGTACAAGAGTAGCATCAAAAACCAGAAATACAAAGGAACCAGGATACACCAGGTAACATAAATCCAATGCATGAGATACAGGAGCAATCCTTTAAACTTGGAAGCATGGAACAAGAGCAAACGGAAACATGGAACTAAAAATCCTTTAGTGGGCTTAACTTGACAAGAGATGTATCCTCAAGCACCAATGTTGACCAGACTGCTGGAAAATCCCTCTGGTCTCTCTGTAATAAAGCCATGAAAGCATTCCGTCTTCCCTGACTATCTGATAACGGCTTTTTTTTCTAACAAGCGCTGTGACCTTCACCGAGTCTGTGAAGCAGCTCAGAGTTTGCAAAAACTAAGTCTCCTATCTATCCGCTCATTAGCCTCTCCACCTGACATTTCATCTTCTGAACTAGCTTCCCTAGAGAAAGACTTCTCTGGGTCCCTCTCTGGAATGTGGCCTTTGCTTTCACTATTGGCAGGAGACACTGAGTGCTCAATTTCAGGACTTAAAATCTCAGGCCCAGAAATCCAATTATCCACTTCCTCATTGACTTTAGGAGCAGGCACTATCATGGGTTGAACTACAACACAAACAGCCGCTAATAAATCTCTGGTATCCCAGTCCCAATTAGTTACCAGAGACAGGAGATCTTTATCAGTGAGTGTATTGATCAGATGAACTTCACTGTGAGCTTTCACAAAAATTTGGAGTGCTACGACACACCTCGATTCAGCTTTTGTTTTTATAGACATTCTTAACTTTCATTTCCTTTGGAACTTTTCCCTTCTGTGCTCAGGCGCCAAAGCCATTAAACCATTATATCATGATTGTTATTGCTGTGAGCATATGTATTCAGATGCATTGTGTCAGTGCTACCTAATTAGCCTCCTAGTTTATTCCCATTGTCTATGAGAAGATTTATTGCCTTACTGTGCCAACCAGTATTCTGCTCCTCATCACCTCACCCTTAAGTTGTCTTAGCAAAAGAACTCATTAATCTGTTGTCAAAGGCTTTCATGGCCAGAATCACTGTGTAGCTGTGAGTTTTCCAGGTTGTATGGCCATGTTCCAGAAGCATTCTCTCCTGACATTTCGCTCACATCTATGGCAGGCATCCTTAGAGGCTGAGGGGTCTGTTGGAAACTAAGTAAGTGAGGTTTTTATATCTGGAATATCCAGAGTAGAAGAAAGAATTCTTGTATGCTTGAGGCACGTGTGAATGTTGCAATTTTCCAACTTGATAAGCATTTAATGGCCTTGCAGTTTCAAGGCCTGGCTGGTTGCTGCCTGGGGGAATCCTTTGTTGGGAGGTGTTAGCTGGCTATTAGGCAATTCATAGAATCATAGAATCAAAGAGTTGGAAGAGACCTCATGGGCCATCCAGTCCAACCCCCTGCCAAGAAGCAGGAATATTGCATTTAAAGCACCACTGACAGATGGCCATTCAGCCTCTGTTTAAAAGCTTCCAAAGAAGGAGCCTCCACCACACTCTGGGGCCACTGCTGAACGGCTCTCACAGTCAGGAAGAGACTCTTGTAGTTTAAAGCCATTGTTCCGTGTCCTAGTCTCCAAGGAAGCAGAAAACAAGCTTGCTCCCTCCTCCCTATGGCTTCCTGTTACATATTTATACATGGTTATCATATCTCCTCTCATCCTTCTCTTTTTCAGGCTAAACATGCCCAGCTCCTTAAGCCGCTCCTCATAGGGCTTGTTCTCCAGACCCTTGATCATTTTAGTCGCCCTCCTCTGGACACATTCCAGCTTGTCAATATCTCTCTTGAATTGTGGTGCCCAGAATTGGACACAATATTCCAGGTGTGGTCTAACCGAAGCGGAATAGAGGGGTATCAATATACACACAGTGTTATTTTGCAAATCAAAGCAGTGGTTAATACACATTTGCAATATTTACAATATTAACTTGTTAAGCAGTTATCATTAGCAAAAATCACATAAATTATTAGTAGCAAATGTTGTTAAGCAAATGCAAATTGCACAGGTTTCACTTATTCAAATCTATGTCTATTCAAAACTCTATTCATTCTTCAATGTGGATGTTCCCTAAATCCCAGAACAGACTTGTATTTGCTGCCTTCCTTCCAGCCAGAACCAGAACGAAACCTCTTTTCCAAAGCTGTCTTTCTTGCTAAACAGAGTCCAGCATCTGTTTCATTGCAGTTTCGCTTGAGAAACTCATTGAGGTCACGTTTGCTCCCATTGCATTAGCAAGCTTTCTGGTGTTGGGTTTCTGGCTTGCGGAAAGGCCTCTCCGGGACACTTGGGAAGCGAGTGGGTGTCCTCCAAGTTGGGGGGGGGGGTTGCCCATTTTGAGCTTGTAAAAACATGCTTCAAATAGGTTTCGGGGCTCCGAAAGGGAGGGCTATTTGGGCATCGCTGGCCTGGGCATTACCCTGCCATTTGGCCTCTTTGTAACCTTATGAAACATCCAGCAAACTCTGCAGAAAGCAGCCACAGAGTTGGGTTGAGAGCCCTGGAGAAACCGGATTCCTTTGGGTTGACCTCTCCGGCCATAAATAGTTTGGTTAGCTCTCTGCCAGACACCACTTTTTGGACTTGGAAGCACTGGGAGGAAAACATCTCTTGGTTCACTCAAATGAACTCGCAAAATGTCTTCCCACGCTCCTGTGATTATTACTTTTTTCTACTTTTTCCCTTTCTCTTCTTTGCAGGATTTTGAATTATTATTATTGACACAAAAGCACAGTATGTCACAGCAAACGAGATCTATATGCTGGATTTCATGTCACAAAATCACAAGTCGAACACTTCCCAAGCGTCTAGGACAGTGTGATGTATTTTCGAATGATGTGCGCAGATCCAAGTCAGGTGGCCTTTTGCAGTTGACAGGTCGTGATTTTGTCGATGTTTATTGTTTCCAAATGCCGGCTGAGATCTTTTAGCATGGCACCCAGTGTGCCGATGACCACTGGGACCACCTGTACTGGTTTATGCCAGAGCCTTTGCAGTTCGATTTTGAGGTCTTGAGAGCGGCTGAGTTTTTCCTGTTGTTTTTCCTCAATGCGACTGTCACCCGGTATGGCAACATCAATAATCCAGACTTATTTCTTTTCCACAATCGTGATGTCTGGCATATTGTGTTCCAAAACTTTGCCAGTCTGGACTCGAAAGTCCCACAGTATTTTTGCATGTTCATTTTCCATGACCTTTGTGGGTTTTATCATCCCTTTACCAATTCTTTACTGCTGGCAGGTGGTACTTGTGACATAAGTTCCAGTGAATCATCTGGGCCACAGAATTGTGTCTTTGTTTGTAGTCCATCTGTGCAATTTTCTTGCAACAGCTGAAGAGATGATCCATAGTTTCATCAGCTTCCTTGCACAGCCTGCATTTTGGGTCATCCGCTGATTTTTCAATCCTGGCCTTAAATGCATTGGTTCTGATAGCTTTTTTCCAGGGCTGCAAGAATCAGGCGTTCTGTCTCCTTCTTCAGGGTTCCATTCAGGAGCCATAACCAGGTCTTCTCCTTGTCAACTTTTCCTTCATTCTTCTCAAGGAACTGCCCATGTAAGGCTTTGTTGTGCCAGCAGTCAGCTCTGGTTTGTTGTGCAGTTTTCTTGCACTGACTCTTTGTCTGCTGTGCTTTGAGAAGTTTCTGATTATTGACTTCAATTAAAGCAGGTTCTTGGCTTTCCTTGACATATTCTGCCAGGGCGTGTTTTTTCTTCTTTGACTGCTTGTATTATTATTATTATTATTATTATTATTATTATTATTATCTTTATTTATACCCCGCTAACATCTCCCGGAGGACTCGGTGCTGCTTACAAGAGGCCAAGGCCAACACATCAATAAAACAACAGTATAACAAATACAACAATAAATAAGCTCATAAAAAAAACAATAACATTAAAACAACAGCAATAACCATTAGACAATAACACCACAATGCATTTAAAAACTGAGGCTGGGCCAAATGTAATGGATAAAAATTTAAAAAATGCTGGACATGACAGGTGAAGTGCGGTCATAGGTGCGGTGTGCGGACAATCTTAAATCTCTAGTAAAGTGCATTTGGGACATGATGCTAGGAGTTTCCTATTCAGGGAAGGCACACTGGAACAGCCACGTCTTCAAGCTCTTCCTAAAGACTGCCAACATTAGGGCTTGTCTAATATCCTTGGGGAGGGGGGGGCCACCACAGAGAAGGCCCTGTCCCTCATCCCCACCAAACGCGCTTGCGACGCAGGTGGGATCGCGAGCAGGGCCTCTCCAGATGATCGGAGAGATCGTGTGGGTTCGTATATGGAGATGCGATCACGCAGGTAGGCGGGTTCCAAACCGTTTAGGGCTTTGTAGGTAAGTACCTGCACCTTGAATTGGGACCGGAAGATGAATGGCAGCCAATGGAGCTCCTTAAACAGGAGGGTTGACCTCTCTCTGTAAGGAACACCAGTTAACAACCTGGCTGCCACCCGTTGGACTAGTTGGAATTTCCGGGCCGTTTTCAAGGGCAGCCCCACGTAGAGCGCATTACAGTAGTCCAATCTTGAGGTGACCAAGGCATGGACCACCCTGGCCAGATAAGCCTTTTACTTGTAAAAGTCCTCTGCCACCAGACTTTCTAGGCAGATAGAGCTGGTCAACATCACTGCGAGGATGTAGTGAATTATGAATGGTCATGAGTTTTCTTGTTTTTCTGTCCAAATTGTCCAGTTCTGCCTGTGTCCAGTTTATGATGTCAACAGTATATCTTATGACAGGTATGGCCCAGGTATTTATGGCCTTGATGGTATTGCCTCCACTGAGCTTGCTTTTGAGAATTTTTCTGACCCTTTGAATGTATTCTTTGCTGACCATGTTCATGTTTGATGTTGTCCAGCCGTAGTATGCCCAGATATTTATAGGCCTCTGGCTGGTGACACTTGATCGCTTGGCCATTGGGAATATTATAAAGTATTATTATTATTATTATTATTATTATTATTATTATTACTATTATTATGGTCAAAGGACATTTAGTACAATGCCAAGTTTTTTATCTTTGTGTTTTTAAATATATTACAACTGTACCCTCGGTTTGCTTCTGATGTGATAAATGTTGTTGTTGTTGTTGTTGTTTCCTGCTCTTGAGTGAGATCTAAACGAGGCTCACTGAGCGCACAACTGGTAACCTTGAACTCGGTGAGAACAGCAATTTAAAAAGGCCATAAAATTGTGTTTTCTGTTGAATAGAATGCACTCAGAGCTGTTTTGCAAACTCAAACCTGTTTCTTTCTGCTGTGGAAAATCACAACCGACTCCTTTTTTGAGCTGGGAGGGCCCTAAATTCACTGGGAGCAGCAAAGTCCATAAAAAGACAATGAGAAAAATTGGTCCTTCACGTCACATAGCTTTTAAACCAGTGGTTCTCAACCTGGGGGTTGCGACCCCTAGGGGGGTCATTAGACCATTTTGGGGGGTCGCGAAGCTGCCTTGGTTGGCCCCAGCCCTGCTAAAATAGCTACTGACCCTTGCCATTTGGGCAAGGGAGAGCTGCCCAGCACCCGTGCCGTTCCGAGTTCGGAAGGGCGCGGGGGCCAGGCGTAGGACTACCCACACGGCCTTGCCATTTGGGCAGCCTTTCTGCCCGGCCCCCCGCACACCCTTCCGAGCTCTTTGATGGCAGGGGAGCTATACATCACAGTAGCTCCCAAATGCCAAGATCTATTCACCTCAAACTCCACCAGTATTCACATTTGGGCATATTGAGTATCCGTACCAAGTTAGGTCCATATCCATCGTTGTTTGAGTCCATAGTGCTTTATGGAGGTAGGTGAACTACAACTCCAAAACTCAAGGTCAATGCCCACCAAACCCTTCTAGTATTTTCTGTTGGTCATGGGGGTTTTGTGTGCCAAGTTTGGACCAATTCCATCATTGGTGGAGTTCAGAATGTGCTTTGTTTGCAGATGAACTATAAATCCCAGCAACTGCAACTCCCAAATGTCAAGGTCTATTTCCCCCAAAGTCCACCAGTGTTCAAATTGGGGCATATTGAGTATTTGTGCCAAGTTTGGTCCAGATCAGAGGCGGCCCTAGGTAATTCCCAACGGTAAGCAAACAGGTCCTTGTGGGTTTTTTCGGGCTATAGGACCATGTTCTAGAGGCATTTCTCCTGACGTTTCGCCTGCATCTATGGCAAGCATCCTCAGAGGTAGTGAGGTCTGTTGGAATTAGGACAATGGGTTTATATATCTGTGGAATGGCTGGGGTGGGGCAAAGAGCTTTTCTCTGCTGGAGCTAGGTGTGAATGTTTCAACTGACCACCTTCATTAGCATTTGAAGGCTTGGCTGAGCCTGGGAAAATCTTTTGTTGAGAGGTGTTAAGATGTACCTGGTTGTTTCCTCTCTGCTGTTTTGCTGTTGTAATTTTAGAGTTTTTAAATAGAGTTTTTAAATATTTTTTTAAAAGCAAACAGTATTTTGCCCCCCCCCCCCCCAACCAATCACTGATATATATTTTCTGTTCGTTGTGGGAGTTCTGCATGCCATATTTGGTTCAATTCCATCATTGGTGGAGTTCAGAATGCTCTTTGATTGTAGGTGAACTATACATCCCAGTAACTACAACTCGCATATGTCAAGGTCTGTTTTCCCCCAAGAGCGCCTCAACAGCGCCCCTGGGCAAAATCAACTATACTGTAAATGCTTACTTTGCGTAATGGGTTGAGCAGCCCCTGGTCCAGATCCATCTGCAATACTCTCTGAATGCAGATGAACTACAACTCCAAAACTCAAGGTCAATGCTCAACAAACCCTTCCAGTATTTTTCGTTGGTCGTGGGAGTTCTGTGTGCCAAGTTTGGTCCCATTCCTTCATTGGTGGAGTTCAAAATGCTCTTTGATTGTAGGTGAACTATAAATCCCAGCAACCACAACTCCCAAATGACATAATGAATTCTCCCTCCAACCCCAACAGTATTCAAATTTGGGCATATTGGGTAAGATAAGGTAAAAGTTTTCCCCTGACATTAAGTCCAGTCGTGTTCAACTCTGGCAGTTGGTGGTCAATTTCTAGGCCAAAGAGCCGGTGTTGTCCATAGACACCTCCAAGGTCATGTGGCTGACATGACGGCATGGAGCGCTGTGGTTGGGTATTTGTGCCAAATTTGGTCCAGTGAATGAAAATACATCCTGCATTTCAGATATTTAAATTATGATTCATAACAGCGACACAATTACAATTAGGAAGTAACAATAATAATAATTTTATGGTTGGGGGTCACCACAACGTGAGGCACTGTATTAAGGGGTCGCGGAAGCAGGGAGGCATCAAGAAAGGAAACAAGGGGCCCCCAAACAGGAAGGAAAAGAGGAAGAGGAAGCGCAAGGGAGCCAAAAGGAAAGAGGAACAGGATGCCCTGCAAAGGAAACAATAGCCTCTTTTGACAAGTGACTTTTCCATTCTGCTATTTCTAGCACAGCTATGTTTACATATATCTAACCTTTCTTAGGCCCCTTCTTCACTGCCATATTAAATCCAGATTGTCTGCTTTGAATTGGATTATATGGCAGTGTAGACTCATATAATCCAGTTCAATGCAGTTAATCTGGATTAACTGCTTTGATAATCTGGATTATATGGCAGTGTAGACTCATATAATCCAGTTCAATGCAGATAATCCGGATTAACTGCTTTGATAATCTGGATTTTTATGACAGTGTAGACTCATATAATCCAGTTCAATGCAATTAATCTGGATTAACTGGAGCCCCCGGTGGTGTAGTGGATTAAACCCCTGTGCTGGCAGGACTGAAGACTGACAGGTCGCAGGTTCAAATCCGGGGAGAGCGCTGATGAGCTCCCTCTGTCAGCTCCACCTCCTCATGCGGGGACATGAGAGAAGCCTCCCACAAGGATGATAAAACATCAAAACATCCCCTGGGCAACATCCTTGCAGATGGCCAATTCTCTCACACCAAAAGCGACTTGCAGTTTCTCAAGTCACTCCTGACATGACAAAAAAAATCTGGATTAATTTCTTTGATAATCTGGATTATATTGCAGCGTAGACTCATATAATCCAGTTCAATGCAGATTTTCTGGATTAACTGCTTTGATAATCTGGATTATATGGCAGCGTAGACTCATATAATTAAGTTCAATTCAGATAATCTGGATGAAGTGGTTTGATGATATGGATTTTATGGCAATGTAGACTCATATAATCTAGTTCAATGCAGATAATCTGGATTAATTGCTTTGATAATCTGGATTATATGGCACTGTAGACTCATATAATCAAGTTCAATGCACATAATCTGGATTAACTGCTTTGATAATCTGGATTATATGGCACTGTAGACTCATATAATCAAGTTCAATGCAGATAATCTGGATTAACTGCTTTGATAATCTGGATTATATGGCACTGTAGACTCATATAATCAAGTTCAATGCAGATAATCTGGATTAACTGCTTTGATAATCTTAATTTTATGGCAGTGTAGACTCATATAATCCAGTTCAATGCAGATAATCTGGATTAACTGTTTTGATAATATGTATTTTATGGCCGCGTAGACTCATATAATCCAGTTCAATGCAGATAATATGGATTAACTGCTTTGATAATCTGGATTTCATGGCAGTGTAGACTCGTATAATCCAGTTCAAAGCAGATGATCTGGATTGACTGCTTTGCTAATCTGGATTTTACGGCAGTGTAGACTCATATAATCCAGTTCAAAGCAGATAATCTGGATTAACTGCTTTGATGATATAGATTTTATGGCAATGTAGACTCATATAATCCAGTTCAAAGCAAATAATCTGGATGATCTGGTTTTACTCTAGTTTTCCAGTGAATATTTCCTCTAGTTTCAACCAATGCAACATAGTCTGTGCAACTAAAACAAAGTTTCAAAATTAAGGACTGTACCATGAAACAGGAAATAACACCTTCAAACCAGGAACAGACCCCTTTCCCAACAATTCTGTTACTTCATCGTGGAATCATTACAACCTAGAGTGGGAAGGGAACCCCCAAGGCCATCCAGTCGGGCCCCTTCCTGCCATAGAGGAAGACACAGTCCGAGCCCTCCCTACAGACGGCCATCCAGCCTCTCGGGAGAAAGCCCTCCTTCCCGAGGGAAGCAAGGGGAGGGTCCAAGCAACGAAGGAGGGCGAAGGGGGCGGACTCAGGAGGAGACTGAGGAGGAGGAGGAGGAGGAGGAAGGAGGACGGAGGACCTTCAGTCTCTTCGCCTCCGGAGCAGCCATGGTGAGTGTTGCTATGATTGCAGAGGCTGGATGGCCATCTGTCGGGAGGGTTTTGATGGTGTTTCATGACAGAAAGAAGAGAGTCAGGCTGGGTGGCCCTTGGGGTCCCTTCCACCTCTAGTATTCTATTATTATTATTATTAGTAGTAGTAGTAGTAGTAGTAGTAGTATGCAGAGGATGAATGGCCATCTGTCAGGAGGGTTTTGATGGTGTTTCATGACAGAAAGAAGAAAGTCAGGCTGGGTGGCCCTTGGGGTCCCTTCCACCTCTAGTATTCTATTATTATTATTATTATTATTAGTAGTAGTAGTAGTAGTAGTAGTAGTATGCAGAGGATAAATGGCCATCTGTCCGTAGGGTTTTGTTGGTGCTTTTCTTGCATAATGGCACAAAGAAGGGTGTTGGGTGGATGACCTTTGGGAGTCTCTTCCAACTCTAGCCTTCTATGATGATGATGATGATGATGCAGAGGCTGAATGGCCATCTGTCAGGAGGGTTTTGATTATGCTTTTCCTGCATAATGGCAGAAAGAATGGGGTTGGGATGGGTGGACCTTGGGGTCCCTTCCAATTCTAGTATTCTATTATTATTATTAGCAGTAGTAGTAGTATTATGCAGAGGATGGATGGCCATCTGTCAGTAAGGTTTTGTTGGTGCTTTTCCTACATAATGGCACAAAGAAGGGTGTTGGGTGTATGACCTTTGGGAGTCCCTTCCAACTCTAGTCTTCTATTATTATTATTGGTATTATTATTATTATTATTATTATTATTATTATTATTATTATTATGCAGGCTGGATGGACATGTCCGGAGGGTTTTGATGGTTCTTTTCCTGCATAATGGCAGAAAGAAGCATCTTAGGATGTGTGGCCTTTGGGGTCCTTTACAACTCTAGGATATTATTATTATTACTACTATTATTATTATTATGCGGAGACTGGATGGCCATCTGTCAGAAGGGTTTTGATGGTGCCTTTCCTGCATAATGGCAGAAAAAAAGGGGTTGGTCTGGATGCCCCTGGGGTCCCTTCCAACTCTAGCATTCTATGATATAGATTTCAGACACAGGCTGGTGCCAGGAGAGCTTTGATTGTGTTTTTCCTGCATAATGGCTTATTATTATTATTATTATTATTATGAATGGCAGAAGGGGGTTCTGCTGGAAGGCTCTTGAGGGGGTGACTTTTCCAACTGTAGGATTGTACAGTTCTATTATTATTATTATTATTATTATTATTATTATTATTATTTACACAACCTTATTATAATCATCATCAGTATGCAGAGGCTGAATGGCCATCAGTTGGGAGGGTTTTAATCATCCTTTTCCTGCATAATGGCAGAAAGAAGGATGGGATGGGTGGCCCTTCAGGTCCCTCCCAAAACTAGCATTCTATTATTATTATTATTATTATTATTATTATTATTTAGACTGGATGGCCATCTATTGGGAGGATTTTACTTCCTTGTAGATTGGGATTAAACTAGATATCTCCTGGGGTCCCTTCCAACTCTAAGATTCTGTAGTTCTATTATTATTATTATTATTATTATTATTATTATTATTATTATTATTACTGTTGTTAATGCAGAGGCTGAATGGCCATCTCTCAGGAGGGTTTTGATTGTGGTTCCATTGTAGATTGGGTGTTGGAGTAGATGTTCCCTGCGTGTCCCTTCCAATTCTAAGATTCGATAGTTCTATTATTATTACTATTATTATTTCTTCAGAGGTTGGATGGCCATCTGTCAGGAAAGTTTTGATTGTGCTTTTATTCCATTGTAGATTCGGGTTGGACTAGATGTCCCCTGGGTGTCCCTTCCAACTCTTTGATTCTATAGTACTATTATTATTACTCTTATTATTTATACAGAGGCTGGATGGCCATCTGTCAGGAAGGTTTTGATTGTGCTTTTATTCCATTGTAGATTGGAGTTGGACTAGATGTCCCCTGAGGTCCCTTCCAACTCTAGGATTCTATAGTTCTATTTTTACTACTATTACTATTATGGGCATCTGTTGGGAAGGTTTTGATTATGCTTTCCTGTCTGGCAGAAGTGGGTTAGAGTGGATGACCTTTGGGGACCCCTTCCGACTCTCGGATTCTCGGACTCCCATCTTCCTCAGCCTGGAAGACTAGAAATATGGTTGGGCAAGGCAGGGGCCTTCTCCAGCCCAAGGGATTTTCACTTTCCTTTTCTAGTAACTAGATCAGGGTTATTGCCAGGCATGTTTCAAATAGGAACTTGCATCAGATCAATCCAACCGTTTTGTTATCTCAATAATTCCAATGTGCCATCCAGAAAGAACAAAGTACAACATGAGGAATGAATGCGGTTTGGCCCCACTTGCAGCTCCTCTGGCTCAGTGCGATGGGATCCTGGGAGTTGTCCTTTGCAGAGAAGATGAAAAATCCTGTAAGACTGCAACTCCCATTATTCTGCAGACTTTGGGTTATTACTCATAGGAAAATTGGATCCCAACAGCTTTGTTCATAAAGCTATTGTCTTCCCAACCCTGCTATACACCTGCGAGATGTGGACTGTCCACAGACATCACACGCAACTCCTAGAACGATTCCATCAGCACTGCCTCCAGAAAATCCTGCAGATCTCTTGGAAAGACAAGCAGACAAATGCTAGCATCCTGGAAGAAGCAAAGACCACCAGCATTGAAGCGATGGTCCTCTGCCATCAACTCCGCTGGACCGGCCACGTTGTCCGGATGCCCGACCACCGTCTCCCAAAGCAGTTGCTCTACTCCAAACTCAAGAATGGAAAATGGAATGTTGGAGGACGGGAAAAGAAATTTATAGATGGGCTCAAAGCCAACCTTTAAAACTCTGGCATAGACACTGAGAACCGGGAAGCCCTGGCCCTTGAGCGCTCCAGCTGGAAGTCAGCTGTGACCAGCAGTGCTATAGAATTTGAAGAGGCACGAATGGAGGGCAAAAGAGAGAACTGTGCCAAGAGGAAGATGTGCCAAGCCAACCCCGAGCAGGACCACCTTCCACCTGAAAACCAATGCCCTCACTGCGGGAGAAGATGCAGATCAAGAATAGGGCTCCACATTCACCTACGGAACCATCGCCAGTACACCAATCTTGAAAGACTATCCTACTCAGACAATGAGGGATCGCCTAAGTAAGTAAGTAACTAAGATTGGTCGGCCACTCAGCCAAGCAGAGGGCTGTTTCTGAGACTCCAGGCAGGGAGGGGAGAGCAGACGTGCTCGGTGCATGGCAGCATGATGCGCTCGTGCAGGCAAGGGAGAGTGTGAGGCTGGAGGAGGCTCGTGCCAGCAAGTCCTTTCAGGGCATAGGTGTTCTGTGTTGGAAGTTTCACCCAATTCTGTCACTGGTGTGTTACAGAATGCTCTTTGATTGTGGGTGAACTATAAATCCCAGCAACTATAATGCCCAAATGTCAATGTCTGTTTTCCCCAAACTACACCAGTGTTCACATTTGGGCATATTGTGTATCTCTGCCAAGTTTGGTCCAGATCCATCATTGTTTTGAGTCTACAGAGATCTCTGGATGTGGGTGACAACTCCCAAACTCAAGGTCAGTGTCCACCAAACCCTTCCATGATTTTCTGTTGTCCATGGGAGTTCTGTGTGCCAAATTTGGTTCAATTCCGTTGTTGGTGTATTTCAGAATGCTCTTTGATTGTAAGTGAACTATAAATGCCAGCAGCTACAACTCCCAAATGTCAAGGTCTATTTCCCCCAAACTCCATCAGTATTCACATTTTGTCATACTAAGTATTTTTGCTAAGTTTGGTCCAGATCTATCATTGTTTGAATCCACAGTGCTCTCTGGATGTAGGTGAACTACAACTCCAAAACTCAAGGTCAATGCCCACCAAACCCTTCCAGTATTTTCTGTTGGTCATGGGAGTTCTGTGTGCCAAATTTGGTCCAATTCCATCATTTGTGGAGTTCAGAATGCTCTTTAATTGTAGGTGAACTATCAATCACAGCAATTACAACTCCCAAATGACAAAACCAATACCCCCACAACTACACCAATATTCTAATTTGGGTGTATTGGGTATTTGTGCCAAATTTGGTCCAGTGAGTGAAAATACATCCTGCATGTCAGACATTTACATTATGTTCATAACAGTAGCAAAATGACAGTTATGAAGTAGCAATGAAAATAATTTTCTGGTTGGAGTCCCACAACATGAAGAAGTGTATTAAAGGGAAGGTTGAGTAACGCTGCTCTAGGGAAAATGCTCTGCAAAGTATCAAGCAAATACCTGGTGCATTTAATGAACTTTTCAGACTCAATTAGCAGCTGTTTGGGAGGAAGGATGTGGTCTTCCTCTGCAGAAGAAGTGCCCAAGTCCCAGTGAGAGGGGCCTCTTTCTCGACTCCTTTGCCAAAGGGACTCCACCCACCTGAGATCTGTGTATGTGTATGTGCATACATACACATACACAAAGACTCTCTGAAGAAAGCACATATGGAAAAGGTTATCCTGGAATGCAAAAATTCTTTGCACCTTCACTTTTCCCGCTTCAGCAAATGAAAAACAAATATTTCTGTAATAGGACTTGCGCTGACTTTTCAATCTCATTTGCCAAATGACAATATTTTGAGAGCTGAGAATGTGTATTTGCCAGGATGAAGCTGTGCCTGATTATGGTGGTATTGATGATCGTAGAATCATAGAATCAAAGAGTTGGAAGAGACCTCATGGGCCATCCAGTCCAACCCCCTGCCAAGAAGCAGGAATATTGCATTCAAATCACCCCTGACAGATGGCCATCCAGCCCTTGTTTAAAAGCTTCTAAAGAAGGAGCCTCCACCACACTCCGGGGCAGAGAGTTCCACTGCTGAACGGCTCTCATAGTCAGGAAGTTCTTCCTCATGTTCACATGGAATCTCCTCTCCTGTAGTTTGAAGCCATTCTTCCACGTCCTAGTCTCCAAGGAAGCAGAAAACAAGCTTGCTCCCTCCTCCCTGTGGCTTCCTCTCACATATTTATACATGGCTATCATATCTCCTCTCAGCATTCTCTTCTTCAGGCTAAACATGCCCAGCTCCTTAAGCCGCTCCTCATAGGGCTTGTTCTCCAGACCCTTGATCATTGTAGTCGCCCTCATCTGGACACATTCCAGCTTATCAATATCTCTCTTGACAAGCTGGAATGTGTCCAATGATGACCCAAGCAGCTCAGTGAATCATCATCATCATCATCATCATCATCATCATCATCGTTTGATACACAAGATTAGTACACAGCAAACAAGATCACTATGCTGGATTTTGTATTAGAGCACACGTCGGACACTTCCCAAGTGTCTAGGACTGTGTGATGTATCAGCAAATAATGCAGGCAGGTCCAAATACGGTAGCCTTTTGCAGCTGACAATTATTATTATTACTAGCCATCCCCTGCCATGCGTTGCTGCGGTCCACTTTGGTGGTCATGGGGGTTCTGTGTGGGAGGTTTGGGCCAATTCTATCGTTGGTGGGATTCAGAATGTTCTGTGATTCTAGGTGAACTATAAATCCCAGGAACTGCAACTCCCAAATGCCAAGATTCTATTTTCCCCAAACTCCACCAGTGTTCACATTTGGGCATATTGAGTATTCGTGTAGAGTTTGGTCCAGATCCATCATTGTTTGTGTCCACAGTGTTCTCTGGATGTAGGTGAACTACAACTCCCAAACTCAACATCATTGCCCACCAAACCCTTCTAGTGTTTTCTGTTGGTCATGGGAGTCCTGTGTGCCAAGTTTGATTCAGTTCCATCATTGGTTGAGTTCAGAATGCTCTGTGATTGTAGGTGAACTATAAATCCCAGCAACTACAACTCCCAAATGACAAAATCATTTTTTTGAGTGAAGGACATACATTAGGTTGTTTGGTGTCAAACGAACATTACATTTTTATTTTTATTATTATTATTATTATTATTATTAGATACACAACAAGATTAGTACACAGCAAACAAGATCACTATGCTGGATTTTGTATTAGAGCACACGTCGGACACTTCCCAAGTGTCTAGGACTGTGTGATGCATCGGTGAATAATGCAGGCAGGTCCAAATACGGTGGCCGTTTGCAGCTGACAGATTATTATTATTATTATTATTATTATTATTATTATTATTAGATACACAACAAGATTAGTACACAGCAAACAAGCTCATTCTGTTGGCTGTTGCATTTGATCACACATCAGACACTTCCCAAGTGTCTACGACTATGTGATGTATTGGCGAATAATATGTGCAGATCCAAGTAGGGTGGCCTTAGCTAATGGATGATAATGTTGTCCGCAATGATTGTGTTTAAGTGCAGGCCAAGGTCTTTAGGCACTGCACCCAGTGTGCCGATCACCACTGGGACCATCTTTACTGGCTTGTGCCGGAGTCTTTGCAGTTTGAGCTTTAAATCCTCGTATCGTGTCAGCTTTTCCAGTTGTTTCTCTTCAGTCCTGCTGTCAGCTGGGATTGCAACATCGACGATCCACACTCTGTTTTTTAACACGATCGTGAGGTCAGGAGTATTGTGCTCCAAAACTCTGTCCAAATTCGGAAGTCCTAGAGTAGTGTGACGTGTTCATTTTCTGTAACTTTTTCAGTCTTGTGATCCCAACAGTTCTTTGTCGCAGGCAGATGGTGTTTGTTGCCCAAGTTCCAATGAATCATCTGAGCAACGGTGTTATGCCTCTGCTTGGAGTCTGTCTGTGCGATCTTCTTGCAGCAGCTGAGGATGGGATCTATTGTTTCATCTGCTTCCTTGCAGAGTCTACATTTGGGATCTGTTGTCGATTTTTCAATTCTGGCTTTGATGGCATTGGTTGTAATGGCTTGTTCTTGGGCTGCCAGAATCAGGCCCTCCTTTGTCTCTTTTTTCAAAGTTCCATTTGTGAGCCACAGCCATGTTTTTTCTGTATCAATTTGACTCTCAATTTTTCCCAGGAACTGTCCATGGAGAGCCTTCTTTTGCCAGTTTTTTCTTCTGCTCTGGATTGTGCTTTTAAGATATTTGCTCTTTGTCTTTTGCACTTTAAGCAATTTATTACTATTGACTTCCCTCAATGTTGGTTCTTGACTGCCTTTCACATAATCTGCCAGTGCGTGTTTCTCTTCTTCTACCGTTTGTTTCACTTGCAGAAGCCCTCTCTCTGCCTCCTGATTTTCTGGGCAGGTCAAGTCTGTCGACATCACTACGCGGGTGTAATGAGTTGTGGATTATCATCAGTTTTCTTGTTTTTTTTTGTCCAAATCATCCAGCTCTGCCTGTGTCCAGTTCACAATTCCAGCAGTGTATCTAATGATGGGGATTTGCTCTTCAAAACCTTTCTGACTCTTTGGATATATTCTTTGATGGCTACATTTTTCACATGCCGATGCCTGATATTGTCCAGTTGTAGTATGCCCAGATATTTATAGGTTTCAGGCTGATTGCATTTTTATGGTTTGTCCATTTGGCATCTCTATGCCCTCACTGTGAGTAATTTTCTCTTTCTTTAATGCTACTGTGGCACATTTGTCTAGGACGAACTCCATACTGATGTCAGTGCTGAAGATTCTGACTGTGTTGGTTAGTGACTGGATTTCAATTTCTGGTTTTCCGTAAAGCTTTAGATCATCCATGTACAGCAAGTGGGAATTTTTTTGTGAATTTCTTGCTGTTTGGTAGCCTAGGTTTGTTTTCTGTAGAATTACTGACAGTGGGATTAGTGCAATGATGAACAGCAGCGGTGACAGTGAGTCACCCTGGAAAATTCCTCTCTTGATGTTAACAGTTCCATAGCTTTCGTTGCCCATGAACAACTCAGTTTTCCATTGTTTCATTGCATTTTCGGTGAACTTTCTAATATTTTCACAAACCCCGATGACATCTAGACATTTGATAATCCAACAATGTGGCAGTGAGGCAAATGCTTTTTTGTAATCAATCCAAGTTGTATAGAGGTTTGTTTTGCAGCTTTTAATAATAATAATAATAATAATAATAATAATGCTTTTGCAATTCTCCAGTATCATTTTGCCTATTAGAAGCTGATCTTTTGTGCCCCTACTTCTTCTTTTATTGTCTTTTTGTTCTACTGGCAAGATGTTATTTTCCTCCAAGTAATCCTGGATTTGATCAGCTATTATTCCTGTCAGCAGTTTGAACATTGTAGGCAGACATGTTATTGGCCTGTAGTTTCCTGGTATTATCCCTTTTGCTGGATCTTTCTGTATCAAATATGTCTTCCCAGTTGTTATCCATTTGCTGATGTTTCCAGTTTGCAGCATCTCATTGAATTGTTTGGCCATTTTTGAGTGCAGGCTAATCAGATGTTTAAGCTAAAATCCGTGCAGTTGATCATTGCCAGGTGATGTCCAGTTCTTGACTTTCTTCCCTCTTTCAGTGATCGTTTCTATTATTTCCAAGGTTCTCATTTTGTTCTCTGAAAATTTATCTTCAAAGTCTTTTATCCACTCAGATTTTTGTTGTAACCTTTTTCTATTTCACACAGATCTTTCCAGAATGCATTTGTAGCTGTTTTTCCCCCCTGGTTTTTCATTTTTACACAGCCACCTGCTGATTCAGACTCTGGTAGAACTGCCTCTGATCAGATTGGAAGAGTTGATTTTGTTTGTATTGGATGACTCTAACTTCATAACAATTTTTCTGGCTGTTGCCGTGATTTGTTGTTTCACAATTTCTAGAGCTTCTTCAATTTTTCTTGTGTTCAGCCAATATTTTTTAATCAGGTTATTACTTATGTTGATATTCTTCAGTTTTTGCTCCTTCGTGTTCTTTAGATTGCTTGCATCTGATCATAGGCTCTTGATTTTTAACTCCAGCTTTATTTTCCATTTTGGTTTTCCAATCATTTTTCTTGCGGGTTTCAGTTGTTATATCCCCAGTTCTTGTGTTACAATCACTGCTGTACTGTATGCAGGCTGGTTGGTTTATTCCATTGTTGCTATCTCAATAGTTGCAAGTGCAGCATTCACATCATCCATTATTTATTTTATTTTATTTATTTAGAGTGCTTCTACCCCGGCTTTCTCAACCCCCTAGGGGGGACTCAGGGCAGCTTACAAAAGGCACAATTCGATGCCCAACAGTTCACTTAATAGAATATACAAAATACAATATAACAACAGTTATAACTAGTTAAAACAATCAAATTAATACAATAGCAGCAATAAAATCATCTTGTGGTCAATGTTTGCCAATTCATAAATCCATAATCCTTCCAGCATTGTCATTATCCTTTCCTACTCTGGTCGTCATTGTCTTTTATCCATCTGCCAGCTTACCCAAAGGCCTGGTCCCATATCCAGGTTTTTAACTTCCTTCTGAAAGAGAGGAGGGATGTTGATGACCTAATTTCCCCGGGGAGCGCATTCCACAGGCGAGGGGCCACCACCGAGAAGGCCCTGTCCTTCGTCCCCACCAGTCTCACTTGTGATAAAGGTGGGGCTGAGAGCAGGGCCTCCCCAGAAGATCTTAAACTCCGAGGTGGGACGTAGAAGGAGATACGTTCGGTCAGGTACACTGGGCCGGAGCCGTATAGGGTTTTGTAGGTCAAACCCAGCACTTTGAATTGTGCTCGGAACTGGATCGGCAGCCAGTGGAACTGACATAACAGGGGTACTATGCTCCCTGTATGATGCTCCGGTGAGTAATCTAACCACCGCCTGTTGGACTAATTGAAGTTTCCGAACAGTCTTCAAAGGCAACCCCACACAGAGCACATTGCAGTAATCTATTCGGGATGTAATAAGAGCGTGGACCACCGTGGCCAGATCAGACTTCCCAAGGTACGGGCGCAGCTGGCGCATTAGAGGTGCCAGATGTTTTCTTGTTACTGTCTTCAATGTTGGCAGTCTTTGTCTTTCTTCCTTCAATGCAGCATGGATTATTTTTTTTTTTCAGTTCCTGTTGCTTTGTGGTCAATGTGCCAGGTGTAGTATAAGCAATGGTCACAGGCTCTTCACACTCATTGTATTGAAAAATTCCTGTGTTTCCTTCTGGCTCCATATGTTCAGTGGGCTCAGAAGTCATTAGATCCTCTGCAGCTGTCTCCACAGTTGTTTGTTCTTCTGTTCCACAGTTGCTTCTTATTTCTTCAAGTTCGTCTTCACTGAGCACCTTTTTCCTGGCGATGTATCTCCTCTGGTCAGCAAGCCTCTGTTCAGTTACAGTTGAATCTGGATATTCAAGTTTCCATAGCTGGTACATCCATTTTTGGTATCCATGTCTTTGTGGTTCTGATCTATAATAGTAGTTCATGACAGTTCGGTTCTGTGGCATTGAAAATGTCTGGCATTTCTGTAGTTGTTTTGCTTCCAGTTGCCCTACAGGCCCATGTTCTGGTTGCTCAGCAGTGGGTCCTGGTTCCTGTAGCCCACTTGTCAACGGGTGCCTAGGAGAAGCACTTGTCGTGGTCCTTATTATCCTGGGCAACGACTGAGCCAGTATAGACTTCTTTAGAGTTTGTTTCACCATGTTTAAATGGATTGGATGAACTTAGTTCTACTTCTCAGTTGAGACCACTCTGGCTTGGTTGAACCTGCTGGTAGTTTACACCACCACCAGCACAGCTTTCAACATCATAGAAGCAGTTAAACCCCTGCCTATGACAAGACGACACCTGATAGGGGGGTATATTATTGTTATTATTACTAGCCGTCCCCTGCCATGCGTTGCTGTGACCCAGACTGGTGATCTAGAAAATAAAGTAATGAGAAAGTGTTGGTTTCTAATATATGTAATTTCTTTATGCTTGTGGCTAAAGTATTTCTTGTTGTTTCTTCACCAGTGTTGATGTAGAGATTGTCTGGTTTGCCTACTCTTGAACATGTGACATATTATTGTCCTTCTTTAGCGGTCCCTTTCAAATCTATGATACTATACCTGTGTGTGTGAATCATATATACCTATATCTATGGCTGGATGGCTCTTTGTCAGGAGGGCTTTGATTACGTTTTCTTGCCCTGGTGAAGGGAGTTGGACTGGATGGCCTTCTGTTGATCATTGAGGTTCTGTGTGGGAAGTTTGCCCCAATTCTGTCCGTGGCGGGATCCAGAATGCTCTTTGATTGGAGGTGAACTATAAATCCCAGTAACTACAACTCCCAAATGTCAAGGTCTATTACCCCCAAACTCCATCTGTGTTCATATCTGGGCATATGGAATATTCGTGCCAAATTTAGTCCAAATCTATCATTGTTTGAGTCCACAGTGCACTCTGGATGTAGGTGAACTACAACTCCCAAACTCAAGGTCAATACCCACCAAACCCTTCCAGTGTGTTCTGTTGGTCATGGAAGTCCTGTGTGCTAAGTTTGGCCCAATTCCATCATTGGTGGAGTTCAGAATGCTCTTTGATTGTATGTTAACTATAAATCCCAGCAACTACAACTCCCAAATGAAAAAAAAAACATTTTTTGAGTGATGGTCACTCCTTAGGTTAGTAGGTGTCTTGTGGCCAAAATTGGCAGCAATTCATCTAGTGGTTTTTGAGTTATGTTAATCCCACAAACGAACATTACATTTTTATTTATATAGATTATTATTATTATTATTATTATTATTATTATTATTATTATTATACTTTTCTTTCTTGATCAAGATCCAGTACAGCTCAGGCTACCATATGTGTATTTATATTTATTTGTATCCTGCTCTATCTGGATTGAGACCCAAAGCATCATTTTAAGAATGCAAGGATTTAAGAAGCCAGGAAGTGAAGCAAACACAACATAACACACTTTTCTTGGGGTTTTCCAGACAGAAAAGGACCTAAACATGTTAGAGGGAGGTCCTTATACGGAGGAACCACTAGAGCCATTGCCAAATGAAGTGACCAGTTGCCCAAAATGAAAGGCTGACCACAAACGAAAATGGGTAGTTGAGCAAGTAGCCTGCGGTGGGAGTCAGGCCATGATTTTAGTGGTTCGTATCCATCATCTCTGCAATATCATGTTTCGTTCCTGACCTTTATAAACAGCTTTCCCCAAAGTGCAGGACAAGAAAGCGAAAGCAGCCGGAGAGAGAGAGGCAGAAGAGCAAAAGGGAACAACTTCAGTGAAGTGACATGTTGGAAAGTGACCCGTTCTACAAAGACAAAGACAACAACAACAACAATTTTATTGATTAGCCAGTTGGCCTTATCAAAATAGACAGCCCAAACACAACATACAATATACATCTAGTCCTCTTAAAATAAAATACAAATACAAATATACAGGTGTTTGTTAGCTTGAAACCAATGTAGCTTACCTGTAGATATTGATGGAAATCCATAGACAAAGACAAAATTGAAACCCCTCTAGCATGACATCTAATCACCTCTCAACAAAAGATTGCCCCAGGCACTGCCAGGCCATCAAATGGTAATCAAGGTAGTCAGTTGAAACATTCACACTTAGCTCCAGCAAACAAGAGTCCTTTGTCCCAACCGGGTCATTCCACAAATATATAGACTCTCTTTCCCAGTTCCAACAGACCTCACTACCTCTGAGGATGCTTGCCATAGATGCAGGTGAAACGTCAGGAGAGAATGCCTCTAGAACATGGCCATATAGCCCGAAAAAAACCCTACAACAACCCAGTGATTTCGGCCATGAAAGCCTTCGACAAAATTGAAACTATCCAACTCCATAGAAGAGTAAAGTCAGGGCTACTTTTCTTCCTAGTTTGGCCTGGAGTTGCCCAGAAAAGGCCCTGCTCGGAGCGCCTTCTTCATCCAGCAGTGAAGCTGGGTTTGCCTTTGGGATGGGAAAGTCCTTGAGACACTGAAGGGAGCAACCAACCGTGACGTTATTTCTTCCCTTGAAGTCTTTGCCTGGCGACTCTTGGTCCACCAAGTTCCCTGAAGGCAGCATGCAGCAAATTCAAATATTGCACTAGGAGGAATAGGATTTGGGGATCAGAGGCCCACTCTTCACTCTTCCTGGGACAAAGAAATCCATTGATTTAGGCACTCGGTGGCGCAGTGGGTTAAAGCACTGAGCTGCTGAGCTTGTTGATCAAAAGGTCGCAGGTTCGATTCCGGGGAGCGGCGTGAGCTTCCGCTGTCAGCCCTAGCTTCTGCCAACCTAGCAGTTCGAAAACATGCAAATGTGAGTAGATCAATTACCTTCCGGCAGGAAGGTAATGGCGCTCCATGCAGTCATGCCGGCCACATGACCTTGGAGGTGTCTACGGACAACGCTGGCTCTTCGGCTTAGAAATGGAGATGAGCACCACACCCCAGAGTCAGACATGACTGGACTTAATGTCAGGGGACTACCTTTACCTTAGGCACCCATTGGATATAACTAGACTGGTCAGGAGGTGATGCGTAGTACCCTAAGAAGCCTCTGATTCAGACACATCCCTTCCCAAGTCTATTAACACTCGCTTTTGAGCAGAGGCTAGATGGCCATCTGTCAGGAAGGCTTGGAATGTGTCTTCCTGCCTGAGTAGTCCAGAACCCTTTGGAGCAGTGTTTCTCAACCTGTATTATCCAATATTTTTGTTTATCCGACATTCTGCCTGCCCATTTCTGCCAGATAAGTGAGACTCTACTGTACTACTACTGCTGCTGCTACTACTACTACTACTACTACTATTAATTATTATTATTATTAATAATAATAACTCTGTGGCCCAGAACCGCAGAAAGTCCCTTCAAGGCATATGGGGTTCTGTGTGGGAAGTTTGACCCAATTCTATCAATGGTGAGGTTCTGAATGCTCTTTGGTTGTAGCTGAACTATAAATCCCAGCAACTACAACCCCCAAATATCAAGATTCTATTTTCCCCAAACTCCACCAGTGTTCACATTTGGGCATATTGAGTATTCTTGTAGAGTTTGATCCAATTCCATCATTGTTTGAGTCCACAGTGCTCTATGGATGTAGGTGAACTACAACTCCAAAGCCAAAGGACACTGCCCACCAAACCATTCCAGTATTTTCTGTTGGTCATGGAAGAACTGTGTGCCCAGTTTGGTTCAATTCCATCATTGGTGGGGTTCAGAATGTTCTTTGATTGTAGGTGAACTATAAATCCCAGCAACTACAACTTCCAAATGACAAAATCAATTACCATCACCCCCCCCCCCCAACCACACCAATATTCTAATTTGGGCGTATCGGGTATTTGTGCCAAATGTGGTCCACGCGTTGCTGTGGCTCACATGGGGGTTCTGTGTGGGAGGTTTGGCCCAATTCTATCAATGATGGGGTTCTGAATGCTCTTTGGTTGTAGGTAAACTATAAATCCCAGCAACTACAACTCCCAAATATCAAGATTCTATTTTCACCAAACTCCACCAGTGTTCACATTTGGGCATATTGAGTATTCGTGTAGAGTTTGGTCCAGATCCATCATTGTTTGAGTCCACAGTGCTCTCTGGATGTAGGTGAACTACAACTCCAAAGCCAAAGGACACTGCCCACCAAACCCTCCCGGTATTTTCTGTTGGTCATGGGAGAACTGTGTGCGCAGTTTGGTTCAATTCCATCGTTGGTGAGGTTCAGAGTGCTCTTTGATTTTAGGTGAACTATAAATCTCAGCAACTACAACTCCCAAATGACAAAATCATTTTTTGAGTGAAGGACATACATTGGGTTGTTAGGTGTCTTGTGTCCAAATTTGGTGTCAATTCCTCCAGTGGTTTTTGAGTTCTGTTAATCCCACAAACGAACATTACATTTTTATTTATATAGATGATGATGATGATGATGATGATTATTATTATTATATTGATTTTTATCCCAATTTGAGGACTCAAGGCAGCTAAAAGTGATCATGGTGCCATACAATTAAAAGCATATGTATTCTAATTTGGAGCTATTTGAGGTTTTGCTCCAGAGAGGAGGGCTCTTGAGAACCCGGCATGGCCAAATGTCAAGGGCCAGATCCTTCATTTCCTGCCTGGAAAGACGATCCCTGGGATGGGTCCTGACGCCAGAAGCGTCCCGCCAGGAAGGACCCCGGCGCCTCCGGAACTTCCCTTACAAGCAATGGCTCCTTTCCCAACTGCCTGGGAGCTCTAGTGTTTTCCAGCAGTGACCTTAGAGGTGTCCATTGGTCTAGATCAGGACTTCTCAAACTTTTTCAGCCACTGAGCCCTTATTGAAGTATGTGTGTGTGTATAAATGTAATATTCGTTTGTGGGATTAACAGAACTCAAAAACCACTGGACGAATTGACACCAAATTTGGACACAAGATACCTAACAACCCAGGACGCCCACCCATGACCTGGCTGCTCTGGTGCCAACCGGGACCCCGGTTGCTCTTTCTCCAGTCTGCAAGCATGCAGAAGTAATCTCCGTCTTGGAATAGCGTTGTCCTCTTTGCATAAGGGCCGATTGTTCCTCTGCCCAGAGGCCTGAGCCTGCCCTCGTCCGCAGCCTTTGAGGGTCTATTGCAAAGGGCCCTCCTCCTGCCCTCATTTCTGCAGGCACTGCTCTCCCTGAGCTAGCTTTGGACACATTTCCTTCCCAAGAGACCCTCACTTTGCCCCTTCTTTCCTTTCTGCAGGGGGAAGACCGGCTGGAGGCCTGCCAGAAGGAGGCCGGGGAGGTGACCGAGATCATGTTGGAGAACTACACCAAGGTCCTGGACCGGGAGGTCAAGCTCAGCGAACTGGATGAACGGGCCGACGAACTTCGGAACCAGGTGGGATTTGGGCAGAGGGAGGACAGCATGAGAGGTACAGAAGCCTAGAGTTGGAAGGGGCCCCCTGAGACCATCCAGTCCAACCCCATTCGGCTGTTATGAAGGAAGGCAGCATCTAATCCCTCCTGGCAAGTGCCCATTGAGCCTCTGCTTCAAAAACTCAAGAGGTGGTAGACAGATAAATAGATAGATAAACTGATAGATAGGCAGATTGCTGGAGTTGGAAGGGACCCCTTGTGACCACCCAGTCCAACCCGTTTTTGGCATTTTGCAGGAAGGCACCACTTAAACCCTCCTGACAGATGGATGGATGGGTAGATGGGTGGATAGATGGTAGATGGGTGGATGGATGGATATATGGGTGGATGGGTAGATGGGTGGATAGATGGATAGATGGATGGATGGGTAGATGGGTGGATGGGTAGATAGATGGATGGATGGATGGATGGATGGATGGGTAGATAGATGGATATATGGATGGATGGGTAGATGGGTAAATAGATGGATAGATGGATGGATGGGTAGATGGGTGGATAGATGGATGGATGGGTAGATGGTTGGATAGATGGATAGATGGATGGATAGAAGGGTGGATGGGTGGATGGATAGATTAATGGATACATGGATGGAGGGGGGAGGGAGGGAGGGAGGGAAGGAAGGAAGGAAGGAAGGAAAGATAGATAGATGGATGGATTGAGTTCATAAATGCAATGTATTGTCAAAGGCTTTCATGGCTGGAATCACTGAGTTGTAGGTTTTTTGGACTATATGGCCATGTTCTAGAAGCATTAGGAAGGTCACAGCATTAGGAAGGTTGAGAAACACTGTATTATATGGTGAATGTAGACTTATATAATGCAGTTTGATGCTTCGTTATATGGTTCATGTGGAATCATATAATACAGTTTGATGTTGGGTTGTTGCAGGTTTTTTGGCCTATATGGCCATATTCTAGAAGCATTCTCTCCTGATGTTTTGCCTGCATCTATGGAAAGCATTCTCACAACCTCTGAGGATGCCTGCCATAGATGCAGGCGAAATGTCAGGAGAGAATGCTTCTAGGACATGCCCATACAGCCCAAGAAACCTACAACAACCCAGTGATTCTAGCCATGAAAGCCTTCGACAATAGTTTGATGTTGCATTATAGGGTTAGCGAGGTCTCATGTAATGCCATTTAACCCTATTATATTAGTTAAACTGCATTACATGGCATTGTAGATGGAACCACAGTTTCTCACCCTCCACTTAGAAACATCTTTCCCTTTCTGCATTATGTATTGTTCCACCCCTTTAACCTCCGTCCGGCACAGTCTTTCTAAGGTCCAGGCATCAACAGTGGGAAAAATCCAGTTTTTGGAGGACAGACAAAGGGCTTTTATGGGTTTCTAGTGTAACAATGAAGATCCCTTTCCGCTCCAAGGAATTCTTTTTCATTGCTTCTGAAATCTTTTCTCCTTGAAATCCCCTCAGCTATCAAACTCTGGCCACAAACAAAAATAAACAATGATCCTTGTAAAACTCAAGCCCTTGTATCTGCAGGGAATCTTGTGACCTCAGTGATGTAATTCGCTGTTGTAAAAAACACTGTAAACAGAGGGACAAACAGGAAGCAAGAAACCCTTTGGGAAGATCCAAGAAAATTTGACTTTGCTTAAAGAACAGGCTGGGAAAGATGAAGCCTCTTGGCTCTTTTTTTCATGGGATCCATCTACACCAGGCATGGGCAAACTTCGGCCTTCCGGATGTTTTGGGCTTCAAATCCCACAATTCCTAACAGCCGGTAGGCTGTTAGGAATTGTGGGAGTTGAAGCCCAAAACATCCGGAGGGCCGAAGTTTGCCCATGCCTGATCTACATTGAAAGGACTAAAGCTCCTTCTAAGGGCTCAATGCTATTTATTTATTTGTCGTGTCAGGGCAACCAGTCAATTCTATTACATTTCTAACAGAAAAAAGCAAACAAACAGACAAAATACAAAATTTGTGAGTTTGGTGGTTGATTAAATGTCCTTTGACCAGTATCTGGCCACTTGGAGTGCTTCTGGTGTTGCTGCAAGAAGGTCCTCCATTGTGCATGTGGCAGGGCTCAGGTTGCATTGCAGCAGGTGGTCAGTGGTTTGCTCTTCTCCGCACTCATATGCCGTGGATTCCACTTTGTAGCCCCATTTCTTAAGGTTGGCTCTGCATCTCGTGGTGCCAGAGTGCAGTCTGTTCAGCGCCTTCCAAGTCGCCCAGTCTTCTGTGTGCCCACGGGGGAGTCTCTCATTTGGTATCAGCCATTGGTTGAGGTTCTGGGTTTGAGCCTGCCACTTTTGGACTCTCGCTTGCTGAGGTGTTCCAGCGAGTGTCTATGTAGATCTTAGAAAACTATTTCTTGATTTAAGTCGGTGACGTGCTGGCTGATACCCAAACAGGGGATGAGCTGGAGATGCCTCTGCCTTGGTCCTTTCACTATTGGCTGCTACTTCCCGGTGGATGTCAGATGGGTTACACGGCTAAGCAGTGTAATTTCTCCAGTGGTGTAGGGCGCAGACACCCCGTGATAATGCGGCATGTCTCATTAAGAGCCACATCCACTGTTTTAGCATGGTGTGATGTGTTCCACACTGGGCATGCATACTCAGTAGCAGAGTAGCACAGCGCAAGGGCAGATGTCTTCATTGTGTCTGGCTGTGATCCCCAGGTTATGCCAGTCAGCTTTCGTATGATATTGTTTCTAGCACAACACTTTTTGCTTGATATTCAGGCAGTGCTTCTTGTAGGTCAGAGAACGGTCCAGAGTTACTCCCAGGTATTTGGCTGCGCTGCAATGCTCCAGTGGGATTCCTTCCCAGGTAATCCTCAGAGCTCGAGATGCTTGTCTGTTCTTAAGGTGAAAGGCACATGTCTGTGTTTTAGATGGGTTGGGGATCAGCTGGTTTTCCCTGTAATAGGCAGTAAGAGCACCTAGAGCTTCGGAAAGCTTCTGTTCTACCATGTCAAAGCTCCCTGCTTGGGCAGTGATGGCACGATCATCAGCATAGATGAAACTCTCTGTCCCTTCTGGCAGTGGCTGGTCATTTGTGTAAATGTTGAACATGGATGGAGCAAGCACGCTCTCTTGAGGTAGGCCGTTCTTCTGTTTCTGCCATCTGCTTCTCTGGCCCTGGAACTCAACAAAAAAGCTCCTGTTTTGTAGCAGGTTTCCTGTGAGGTGGATGAGGTGGTCGTCCTTTGTGATATTATACATTTTTCTAAGGAGGAGGCGGTAGTTCACAGTATCATAGGCTGCTGACAGGTTTATGAAGATAGCTCCTGTGATCTGCTGCCTTTCAAAGCCATCTTCCAAAGTCGGGGGGCCACAGAAGAGAAGGCTCTCTCCCTTTTGCCCACAAGACAAGCTTGTGAGATTGGTAAAGGCGAAAGGAGGACCTCCCCTGAGGAACGAAGGCATTCCTCCCATGCATTCTGAAGCAGACATGCAACACACATAAGTCTTCTCATTTTTAAGGGCACATATGCACTAGAGAAAGAGAAAACATGTGATGGAGAGTGAGAGATGGAATTCTGCAGGCCAGTTTGAGTTTTCTGCACGGGAGGAATGTTGTTGTTGTTGTTATTGTTGATGATGTCTGGGTGTTTTCTCACCCCTGCTCTTGCCTGTCCTTTCTCCTTAGAGCGCTGCCTTCAGCAAGACAGCGAAGACCGTGGCCCAGAAGAAGCGCTGGGAGAACACCAAGTGCAAGCTGATCCTGGCCGGAGTGGTGGTGGCTGCAATCCTGGTCATCATCCTGGCCATCGTCCTTGCCTTCCTCCTCCCAGGGTCAGCGGCGGCAGGAGATGCAGCCGCCTCTTCCTCGGCTGGAGGAAATTGAAGGACCGGCCCAGGGTCTTCTCTATCGATTGCCATTGGCTCTAGGCCTCTGAGGCCCTATTTGGGGACTTTGCAGCTTGTTGGAAACAAACCATTCTGAGGAAGAAGGCATCCATTGGGAGACCCCCTTTTCTGGCTCTGGTCAAACGTCCCCCACAAAACATCCTTCCTCGGTTATAGCAAGACCGTATCTTTTTGCTGCTCTATGCCAATCCCCACCTTTCCCAAAGGGTACATTCAGCCTTGCTTTCCTCTGTTTTTGGAGAGAGTCTGCTCCCTAGAGTTGGAAGAGACCCCAAAAGCCATCCAATCCAACCCCTTCCTTGCAATCAGGGAAGACACAATCCAAGCACCCCCGGAAGGTGGCCATCCAACCTCTGCTTAAAAACCTCCAAGAGAAGGAAGCTTCACCACACTGAATCCTAGAAATAGAAGGGGTCCCCCACAATAATCCAGCCCAAGCCCTTTCTGCCAAACAGGACCCCAATCAAACCCTCCTGACAAATGTCCATCCAGCCTCTGCTTAGAAACCTCCAAGGATGGAGATGTTTATTATTATTACAAGGGATATCCAAAAAGTAAGGTTACAAGATTTTTTAATACAAAGAATGAATATATTTTAATAAAACTTACATGGATTGTAGCAGAGGGATTACATGATTTTACCACGTCATCACTATTCAGTTCAATACATTTCGTCATCCGTGGGATGAGTTTTGGATGCCTATGTCATAGACGTTTCCGTCCGCCTTTTTCAGCCAGTTCATCACTTCGATTTTCACCTCCTTGTCATCGGAAAAGTGTTTTTCACCCAGCTGTTCCTTCAATTTAGTGAACAGATGATAGTCACTGGGTGCAAGATTGGGGCTGTAAGAGGGGTGGCTTAAAACATCCCAACCAAATAAAGTTTACAACTCTTGTGTTGCATGAGCGGTGTGCGGATGTGCATTGTCATGAAGGAGACAGACTCCCGCCATCAGCATCCCACGGCATTTGTTTTGGATGGGTCTGCAAAGTTTCTTCATGGTCTCATAATACATTTCATACCCATTTTGCCACATGCTGTCTTGACATGATGTCATCTCCATAAACTGAAATGATTTCACAATGAAATGCAGCGGTGTTCATGCCCTTAGCATTTAGTTAGCATATTACAGCACAAACTTCACACTTGGAAGGAAATGAAATGGGGGTGCTCCTCTCTAACCTTCACCACAACACCAGTCAATGAGCTACTGACGACTGGCACTGCTCGTTCGCTTCCACTGGCTTACCACAACACGGCAGTGAGACCAACTTCTCCTGCAAAAATTCCCTGCATGAGCTACGTGCCTTGTAACCTTACTTTCCAGATATCTCTCATACAGCACGAGCTTCGCATTTGGAGATAAACGGAACGAGGACGCTTCTATTTAACCATCACCCTTAGCATTTAGGTAGCATATTCCAGAGCAAACTTCACACTTGGAAAGAAACGGAATGAGTACACTCTTCTCTAACCTTCACCACAATGCCAGTCGATAAGCTACTGATGACTGGCTCTGCTCGTTCACTTCCGCTGGCTTCCTGCTACGTGGCAGTGATACCAACTTCCCCAGCGAAAATTCCCTGCAAGAGCTTCATGGCTTGTAATCTTACTTTCCGGATATCCCTCGTACAGAACGAACTTCACACTTGGAGGGAAACGGACTGAGAACGCTCATCTCTAACTTTCACCACAAGGCCAGTTGATGAGCTACTGATGACTGGCACTGCTCATTTGCTTCCACTGGTTTCCCGCTTCACAGCAGTGATACCAACTTCTCCTGCAAAAATTCCCTACGAGAGCTTTGTGTCTTGTAACCTTACTTTCTGAATAATCCTTGTAGAATCCTAGAATTTGAGGGGACTCCATAATCACCCAGTTCAAGCCCTTTCTGCCAAGCAGGATCCCATTTAATCCCTCCTGACAGATGGTCATCCAGCCTCTGCTTCAAAACAACCAAAAGAAGGAATCTCTACCAGTCTCAAAGTCAGCATGTCGAAGAGCTGTAACTGCCAGGAGATTCATCCTAATGTTTTGGTGGAATCTCTTTGCTTGTAATTTGAATCTATTGCACTCTGTTTATGTCCAAATTGGGGTCCCCTTATAGCTTGGAACCCCCCCCCCCCATCTCCCTTTGCAACTTTTCCTGCAAGTAATGGGTCTTTCCATGCATTTGCTGTATCCTTTCTCAAATTGATCAGGATCAGCCTTTTTAATAATCTTGCACCAATACCTTGGAGCACTGCCTTAATCCAATGAGGCTCTTATATTAATTTTTGAGGGTATTTTAGGGTCTTTTAGGGTCCAATTTGGGAAGAATGGTAGAGCCAAAGGTCATGTAGTCTGTCCCATTTCTAACTCCAGGCTTTGTTGTGCAGAATGTAGAGGATGAAGCCCTCCAATTAACACTTACCGATCCCCCAAAAGGAAGTTCTCCCCAACCTTACCACGTTTCCCTCTTGACAGGTTGCATTGCAACGTGCCATTGGCTTCTTTTTAAAAAAGACATCTTTGGACATTATCATGAAGGCGATTTCCCTGTATATGGAAACCCGTATTTTGCTGCTCAAGTTTTCCCTGCATCCAGCAAGACCTGGAGGATTCGCACTGATGTCCCACAAAAGTGTGGGGTTTGCAATGGAGAGAGATGTTCCCCTGCTCTTTCTGGTTTTTTTTTTTTTTGGAAATGTGAAAGCTGTGTCTTAATTTGATTTTTGTGTTGTTTTAAAGCACTCGTGTGAGCTGCCATGTCGATGAAGCATCCCTTATCTGGAATTCAGATATCCAAAATTGTCCACTTGGGTGACTTTGCTTTCCTGTTCGTTGTGTTTTGTTTGTTTGTTTGTCCTTTGGTTTTCAATTCTTTTTCTAATGGGGGAAAACAACTTTGAGGTCACTTCTGCAAATGCAAGAGTTCGAGCCCTGCAAGAAACATCATTTATTGTTTTTGATGTGCACAGAATTTGATTTAATTATTACAATAGATAGTGCACCAAGTCACCTTATGTATTGAAGAGTCTTGCTTATCTGACATAAACAGGCCAGCAGAACATTGGATAAACAAAAATGTTGGATCATATGAAGTCTCCTGTTACCCGTCCAACGCAGCACTAGACCCCTAAAATACTAACAACAGGGACTAAAAGAGTTAAAGCAAGGCAATGCACCGGGGCTAGAGTGGCCCAGCAGGAAATGCCCGGATGCGGAAGAGGAGTGTGGAAATCACAGAGGGAAGGAGGAAGGATGCTTCCGCTTCCAGACCTGCCTCTTTTCCTCCTTTCCTCCCTCTTCCTCCTCGTCTTGTCTTTGTTACTTATTGTTGAGAGAGTTTGGGAGTGCTCCTTTAATTGAAGGGGAAATTCTGGAGGAAAGTGAGGGCGTTGGATAAGACAGAAGGCCGGATAAGCGAAGGTCGGATAAGCAAGACTCTACTGTATGTCCAATTCAATGTCTATGAAAGATGCATGGATTTCCTACATAGGTCCCATGTCATTACGTACATATATGCAGACAATTTAAAAACAACAACAACAATCTAAATCCTGTTTTTTCTGGTCCCAAGGATTTCACATAAGGGATGCTCAACCTGTTCTCATTTACCTGCATTGTTTAACTCAGTGAAATGTACCATAATAGGACCGTGTCTTTAGGCAAGACACTGATGTGTTGTTTCACCCTAGCCATGATTATGGCCAGACATCCTAGCATTTATATTGGTCAAATATTACTTTGTATTCTTTTTTTAGTACTATGTAGACAATCTCAGGTAATTATCTCCTTTGGATATTGCAACCCTCTATGTCTTGAGACTCTGTATCTGGCTGGAAGTGCATCTGCACGGCGAAATGAATGCAGTTTGACGCCACCTTAACCACCGTGGCTCATTGCGATGAATCCTTGGAGTGGTAGTTAAACCAGCATCAAACTGCATTAATTTCGCAGTGTAGATGCACAAAGCAAAGGGACAAAGGGGCACGGAGCAGTCAGCGAAAGAGCTGGACGCAGCCCAAACTCTTCCTCACTGTCCTCTCTGTCTGGGCAATTCCAGCTCTCCTTCCAATTAACGGCCTCCTTCACCGTTTATGTAAATACTAACTTGCATAATTGTTTTTCCAAGTGCCTTGTATTTTTGGAAGGAAGGCTGTCCTTATTATGTCTGTCTGCTGTTTCTGTGCGCCTTTTGTTTTAAAGCCTACCCCTCCCTTAAAAGTTTGGTTTTGCGGCAAAGGAGTGTAAAATCCTTTTGGATTGCGGCTTCTAGAACGAAAAGAAGAAAGGAAGGAAGAAAGAGAAGTTCTTTTGTAACAAAGGGCGGCTTTGTGTCTGGATTTATTGCACCGATTTGGGAAGGCAAAGAAAAGACAATATGGTGACAATCTTTAGTCAAAAGAAGGTCATTTCAAGGGACAATATACCTCGCAATGGCACTGTGTTTCCTCTAAAGAAGAATCAGCAAGATAATAATAATGTCAGTAATAGTAGTAGTAGTAATAATAATGTTAGTAATAATAATCTTAACCATAATGTTAGTATCGTGTTTTCCCCAAAAATAAGACATCCCCTGAAAATAAAACCTATATATAGTTTTGCTGAATTGCTAAATATAAGCCCTCCCCCAAAAGTAAGACCTAGCAAAGTTTTTCTTTGGAAGCATGCCCGCCGAACAGAACACCAGAGCATGGAGCTGTGATTCTTTCTTAGCCCGCCACCATTGTCCCCTACCTTGACCATCGGTTGCAGAGGAGCTGCATGCAGGAGATGGAAGACCGTCACCTGCCGCCAACCCCAATGTTCAGTTCCGTACGCTGTCCCTTCTGTCCGAGACTGTTGTGATGAGCTCCCCCTTGTGGCTGGAAACTGAAATACTGCCTCTGCTGTACAAGTGTGCCTTCAATTCTTCTTCATGGAAAAATAAGACATCCCCCGAAAATAAGGCCTAGTGCAGGGATCCTCGAACTTTTTAAACAGAGGGCCAGGTCACAGTCCCTCAAACTGTTGGAGGGCCAGATTATAATTTGAAAAAAGCATGAATGAATTCCTATGCACACTGCACATATCTTATTTGTAGTGCAAAAACACTTAAAAACAATACAATAATTAAAATGAAGAACAATTTTAACAAATATAAACGTTTTAGTATTTCAGTGGGAAGTGTGCGCCTGCTTTTGGCTGATGAGATAAAGCTGTTGTTGTGTTTTTTCAAGTCGTTTCAGACTTAGGGTGACCCTGAGCAAGGGCCGGGTAAATGACCTTGGAGGGCCACATTCGGCCCTCTGGCCTTAGTTTGAGGACTCCTGGCATCTTTGGGAGCAAAAAAATAATATAAGGCACAGTCAGGCCATTGTATGCTAATCAAAGTGGTCAGTTGAAACATTCACACCTAGCTCCAGCAGACAAGAGTCCTTTGTCCCACCCTGGTCATTCCACAGATATATAAACCCTTTTTCCTAGTTCCAACAGACCTCACTACCTCTGAGGATGCTTGCCATACATGCAGGCGAAACGCCAGGAGAGAATGCCTCTAGAAAATGGCCATATAGCCCGAAAAAACCTACAACAACGGCCATGAAAGCCTTCGACAATACAGCAGTAATACTGTTAATAGTAGTAGCGATGTTAGTAGTAGTAATGCTAATAACAGTAATAATTGTTAATAGTAATAGGAATGTTGACAATGCTAATAATAACAATAGTAACATCATTAACAATGCTAATAATAGTAATAATACTGTTAATAGTAGCAGCAATGTTAATAGCAGTAGTAATGCTAATAACAGTAGTAATGCTATTAGTAGTAGTAATGTTAAGGTAAAGGTAAAGGTAGTCCCCTGACATTAAGTCCAGTCATGTCTGACTCTGGGGTGTGGTGCTCATCTCCATTTCTAAGCCGAAGAGCCGGCGTTGTCCGTAGACACCTCCAAGGTCATGTGGCCGGCATGACTGCATGGAGCGCCATTACCTTCCTGCCGGAGCGGTACCTATTGATCTACTCACATTTGCATGTTTTTGAACTGCTAGATTGGCAGAAGCTAGGGCTGACAGCGGAAGCTCATGCTGCTCCCCAGAATCGAACCTGCGACCTTTCGATCAACAAGCTCAACGGTGCTTTAACCCACTGCGCCACCGGGGGCTCCCGTAATGTTAACAATGCTAATAATAACAATAGTAATAATACTGTTAAAAGTAGTAGTAATAGTGGTAGTAGTAGTAATGTTAATAGAATACATTGCAGGGCCCTGCCTAAATTGTCTGATCTGGAGGTACACTAATAAATCTTTTAACACCCTCTCTACACAACATCTACACAAATGACCAGCCACTGCCAGAAGGGACAGAGAGTTTCATCTATGCTGATGATCGTGCCATTACCGCTCAAGCAGGGAGCTTTGAGACGGTAGAACAGAAGCTTTCCGAAGCTCTAGATGCTCTTACTGCCTATTACAGGGAAAACCAGCTGATCCCCAACCCATCTAAAACACAGACATGTGCCTTTCACCTTAAGAACAGACAAGCAACCTGAGCTCTGAAGATCACCTGGGAAGGAATCCCATTGGAGCATTGCAGCGCACCCAAATATCTGGGAGTCACTCTGGACCGTGCTCTGACCTACAAGAAGCACTGCCTGAACATCAAGCAAAAAGTGGGTGCTAGAAACAATATCATACGAAAGCTGACTGGCACAACCTGGGGATCACAAGCAGATACAGTGAAGACATCTGCCCTTGCGCTGTGCTACTCTGCTGCTGAGTATGCATGCCCAGTGTGGCACACATCTCACCACACTAAAAGAGTGGATGTGGCTCTTAATGAGACATGCTGCATTATCACGGGTTGTCTGCGCCCTACACCACTGGAGAAATTACACTGCTTAGCCGGTATTGCACCACCTGACATCCACCGGGAAGTGGCAGCCAATAGTGAAAGGACCAAGGCAGAGACATCTCCAGCTCATCCCGTTTGGGTATCAGCCAGCACGCCAACGACTTAAATCTAGAAATAGTTTTCTAAGATCTACAGAGACACTCGCTGGAACACCTCAGCAAGCGAGAGTCCAAAAGTGGCAGGCTCAAACCCAGAATGTCAACCAATAGCTGATACCAAATGAGAGACTCCCCCTGGGCACACAGGGGACTGGACGACTTGGAAGACGGTGAACAGACTGCGCTCTGGCACCACGAGATGCAGAGCCAACCTTAAGAAATGGGGCTACAAAGTGGAATCCACAACATGCGAGCGCGGAGAGGAGCAAACCACTGACCATCTGCTGCAATGCAACCTGAGCCCTGCTACATGCACAATGGAGGACCTTCTTGCAGCAACACCAGAGGCACTCCAAGTGGCCAGATACTGGTCAAAGGACATTTAATTAACTATCAAACAAGTTTTGTATTTGTCTGTTTGTTTGCTTTGTTCTGTTAGAAATGTAATATAATGGACTGGTTGCTCTGACACGAGAAAAAAAAAACAAAAAAAAAAACACCCTTTCGACACGTATCAGGAGGTTCACACGAACGGGTGGGCTGGCAGGCACTGAAGATGCAAACAGCCCCGCCCCGCCTGTTGTGGATGAGCCTGGCTCGGATTGGCTGGCCTTCCTGGCGCAGGAGCCAATCAGCGCCGCGGACGCCGCTTCCGCGTTGAGAGCGTGGTGCTGAGTCACGAGGACAAGGAGGAAGTGGGGCTGGAACCCGGGCTGTGCGGATGGCTTCCTACTTCGAGGAGCACGACTGCGAGCCCGGGTCGGGGCCTCCCTCGGAGCAGATGCACCGCCAGGCACTGCTGGAACTGGCCAGGTGGGCTGAGAGAGTGGCACTCCTGCCCAAGGGGGTTGCAGGGCTGGAAGGAGGAGGAAGGGGGTTGCAATAATCATTGCTACTACTACTACTACTACTACTACTACTAATATAATAAAGTGAAGGCAGACAACCCCCAGTTGCTCTCTGAGGCTGAGAGAGTGTGACTCCTGTCCAATGGGTTTGCAGAAAGGGGGATTATACAACCAGATATAATAATTATGCAAGGCAATGGTTTCAGTTGTTAGACTGAATAACCTGTTATCTCTGATCTGTTAGGAAAAACAGAGAGGGAATATTATTATTAGTAATAATAATATAGATTGTGGGTAGACAGACACTGCCTCTCTGAGGCTGAGAGAATGTTGATCTGTTAGGAAAACAGAGAGGGATTATTATTATTATTAGTAGTAGTAGTAGTAGTAATAATAATAATAATAATAATATAGATTGAGGGCAGACAGACCCCAGTTGCTCTCTGAGGCTGAGAGAGTGTTGATCTGTTAAGAAAACAGAGAGGGATTATTATTATTATTGTTATTATTAGTAGTAGTAGTAGTAGTAATAATAATAATAATATAGATTGAGGGCAGACAGACCCCAGTTGTTCTGAGGCTGAGAGAGTGTGAATTGCCCAATGGGTTTGCATGGCTGAAGGAAGGGGGAGTCAAACTCAGGGATACAGAGGGATTATTATTATTATTATTATTAATAATAATAATAATAGTAGTAGTAGTAGTAGTAGTAATAATAATATAGGCCTCAGTTGCTCTCTGAGGCTGAGAGAGTGTGACTCCTGTCCAATGGGTTTGCAGAAAGGGGGATTATACAACCAGATATAATTATGCAAGGCAATGGTTTCAGTTGTTAGACTGAATAACCTGTTATCTCTGATCTGTTAGGAAAACAGAGAGGGATTATTATTATTAATAATACTAATAATATAGATTGAGGGCAGACAGATCCCTGTTGCTCTCTGAGGCTGAGAAAGTGTTAATCTGTTAGGAAAACAGAAAGGGAATATTATTATTAGTAGTAATAATAATATAGATTGCGGGCAGACAGACCCCAGTTGCTCTGTTGATCTGTTAGGAAAACGGGGGGAATATTATTATTATTATTATTATTATTAATACTACTACTACTAATAAAGATTGCAGGCAGACAGACCCCAGATGCACTCTGAGGCTGAGAGAGTGTTGATCTGTTAGGAAGACAGAGGGAATATTATTATTAGTAGTAATAATAATATAGATTGTGGGCAGACAGACCGCAGTTGCTCTCTGAGGCTGAGAGAGTGTTGATCTGTTAGGAAAACAGAGAGGAAATATTATTATTATTAATAATAATAATAATAATAATAATAATAATATAGATTGAGGGCAGACAGACCCCAGTTGCTCTCTGAGGCTGAGAGAGTGTTGATCTGTTAAGAAAACAGAGAGGGAATATTATTATTAGTAGTAATAATAATATAGATTGTGGGCAGACAGACCGCAGTTGCTCTCTGAGGCTGAGAGAGTGTTGATCTGTTAAGAAAACAGAGAGGGATTATTATTATTATTATTAGTAGTAGTAGTAGTAGTAGTAATAATAATAATATAGATTGAGGGCAGACAGACCCCAGTTGCTCTGAGGCTGAGAGAGTGTGAATTGCCCAATGGGTTTGCATGGCTGAAGGAAGGGGGAGTCAAACTCAGGGATACAGAGGGATTATTATTATTATTATTATTATTATTAATAATAATAGTAGTAATAATAATATAGAGTGAGGGCAGACAGGCCTCAGTTGCTCTCTGAGGCTGAGAGAGTGTGACTCCTGTCCAATGGGTTGGCAGAAAGGGGGATTATACAACCAGATATAATAATTATGTAAGGCAATGGTTTCAGTTGTTAGACTGAATAACCTGTTGTCTCTGATCTGTTAGGAAAACAGAGAGGGATTATTATTATTAGTAGTAATAATAATATAGATTGAGGGCAGACAGACCCCAGTTACTCTCTGAGGCTGAGAGAGTGTTGATCTGTTAGGAAAACAGAGAGGGATTATTATTAGTAGTAGTAATAATAATATAGATTGAGGGCAGACAGACCCCAGATGCACTCTGAGGCTGAGAGAGTGTTGATCTGTTAGGAAAACAGAGAGGAAATATTATTATTAATAATAATAATAATAATAATAATAATAATAATATAGATTGAGGGCAGACAGACCCCAGTTGCTCTCTGAGGCTGAGAGAGTGTTGATCTGTTAAGAAAACAGAGAGGGATTATTATTATTAGTAGTAATAATAATATAGATTGAGGGCAGACAGACCCCAGATGCACTCTGAGGCTGAGAGAGTGTTGATCTGTTAGGAAAACAGAGAGGAAATATTAATAATAATAATAATAATAATAATAATAATAATAATAATAAAGAGTGAAGCAGGCAGACACCCAGTTGCTTTCTGAGGCTGAGAGAGTGTGACTTGTTCAATGTGCTTCCATGGCTGAAGAAGGGGATTTTAACCCAGGGCTACAGAGGGAATGATGATGATGATGATGATGATAATATAGGGTGAAGCAGGCAGACACCCAGTTGCTCTCTGAGGCTGAGAGAGTGTGAATTGCCCAGTGGGTTTGCATGGCTGAAGGAAGGGGGAGTCAAACTCAGGGATACAGAGGGATTATTATTATTATTATTATTAATAATAATAATAATATAATAGAGTGAGGGCAGACAGGCCTCAGTTGCTCTCTGAGGCTGAGAGAGTGAGACTTGTTCAATGTGCTTACATGGCTGAAGGAGGGGGGATTCGAACCTAGGGCTACAGAGGAAATATTATTATTAATAATAATAATAATATAGAGTGAGGGCAGACAGACCCCGGTTGCTCTCTGAGAGAGCGTGACTCTTGCCCAGTGGGATTGCATGGCTGAAGGAAAGGGATTCGTACCAAGAGATACAGAGGGAATATTATTATTATTAATAATAATAATATACAGTGAGGGCATACAGACCCAGGTTGCTCTCTGAGGCTGAGAGAGCCTGACTCTTGCCCAGGGGGTTTCCATGGCTGAAGGAAGGGGGATTTGAACCCAGGGCTACAGAGGGAATATCGGCAACAACAACAATAAATAGTGAAGGCAGAAAGACCTCAGTTGGTCATTGAGGCTGAGAGACTCCCTTTTCTGGCAACTGGATGGCCCTCTGCCGGGAAGGCTTGCATGCCACCTTCCTTCATCATAATAATAATGGCCAAAATGCGTTACTTATGGTTCTTTGGTTCTAGGTCCCTCTTCAACGGCCTGGAGATTGACCTGGGCTCTTTGGACAGTGGAGACTGGGAGCACCGGCTCCCTCCGCCAGCCGCCAAGAAGGCTGTGGACGACCTTCCCACGGTGCGGATCACTCCCATCCAAGCAGGTACTCTGGGCTGAGGGATGTCTCTGCATCCGTGGCCTTAGACTCGAGATAAAGGGACTCAGCTTTTGGAAAATGGCATTTATAACTTTTTGGAAAACACAATTTGGAGATCATAACCTTTTAGAAAAGTGTGACCTTTCAGAGAAGAGCCAAAAACTCTTTAGAGTGGAATCTTCTCTGGTGGTATACAACCAGATATACTTGAGTATAAGCCGACCCGAATATAAGCCAAGGCACCTAATTTTCCCATGAAAAACTGAGAAAACGGATTGACTCGAATATAAGCCGAGGGTGGGAAATGCAGAGACTACTGGTAAATTGCAAAATAAAAATAGATACCAATTAAATTACATTAATTGAGGGATCAGTAGGTTATATATTTTTGAATGTTTACAAAAATGGTAATTTAAGATAAGACTGTCCAACTCTGATTAAATGATTATTTGCCTTCTTCAATGTAAACATGCTTACGTATCCTTCCAATAATAATAAAGAGAGTAACATAATAAATGTAGTAATAATAATAATAATAATAATAATAATAGTAAAATAATGAATGTAGCAACAATTATACAGTAAAATAATAAATGTATAATAATAGAGTAAAATCCTCAGATGATCAAAAATTCACTATAAAATCAATAGAAGAAATAAAACAAATAAATCCCAAAATCACATGGTTGCAATACCATCAATTACACCAAAGCTTCAAAATAGACGAAAAACAAGGCTTCTGCCAGGAGCAAGGATTTTGGGAAATAATTATGCAAAAAGAAAGGAAATTAATTACATTACTATACAAACAACTTTTAGGCTGGGCAACTGAAGAACAAATTAAGGATTGCCAGATTAAATGGGCAAAAGACCTCGGGCACAACATCCTAACAAAACAATGGGAGGAAATCTGGAACACCAAATTAAAATATACAGTTGCCAGCGACCTAAAAGAAAACTGGCATAAAATGTTCTTTAGATGGCATTATTCCCCAGAAAAAAACTCAAAATTCAACAAAAATACAGCCAACAAAAATATATCCAACAAATGTTGGAAGTGCCAAAAAGAAATAGGAACCTACTTTCACCAATGGTGGTCCTGTAAAAAAGTTAGGAAATATTGGAAGGAAATACATCTAGCAATACAATTTTTTAAAAAAACTAACTTCCCACTACTGCCGGAGATGTATCTTCTGGGCATCTCATACCCAAAATTCAATGCGAATCAAGATAAAATATTTTTCCTGCTAAGCACAGCTGCCAGGATAAATCTGGCCAAAATATGGAAACAAAAAGACACACCAACAATAGAAAATTGGATTTAAAAATCTTTGGATATCATCCAAATAGATAGTTTTTCCCAACGCTTGAATAATTCATTGAAAAAGACGAACTGGGGGGGGGGGGGGTTCGAAGAATTTATCAAAGCAAAAAAGAAGATGACATTGATAATAGACATATCCAGCATTTGAAGGAAAACCAAACACCGAAGAAACGCCGGAAATGTATCTATAGAAAGACAAATTCATCACCAAATGCTACACGGACTCTTTGAAGACTATGGGAAGTCAAGACACTGGGGGGAGGTACTGGGGGTTTCACACTTCTTCTCCACTTCCCCCTTTTTTTCCCTCTCTTCCTCTCCTTTCTCCTTTTCTCTCTCCTCTTTCTACCTTATAAATTATTGTTTTTCTCTCACTTTCCTTAGTTTTGGATTTTGTAAAAAGAAAACTTACACAATATTATATATATAATAGAGTAAAATGACAAATAGAATAATAAATAGAATAAAATATTAATTGAAATAATAATAATAAAAAAGAGTAAAATAATAAATGTATAATAATAGAGTGAAATGATAAATAGAATAATAAATAGAATAAAATAATAAATGAAATAATAATAATAATAATAATAATAAAAGAGTAAAATAATAAATAACCTTGACTTGAGTATAAGCTGAGGGGGACTTTTTCAGCCTAAAAAAGGGGCTGAAAAACTAGGCTTATACTCGAGTATATACAGTAATTATGCAAGGCAATGGTTTCAGTTGTTAGACTGAATAACCTGTTACCTCTGATCTGTTAGAAAAACAGAGATTTGCCAGTGCAGAAAAACAGCAGAGCTTCAGAAGTGTTTTTATTTCGGTGCCGAAAAATATATATTGTAGCCCTTCATGTGCTCCCAGCCACTGCCCAAGGAAAATAAGGGATGCAGCCAGGCTATGTTCGAGTATCTTTGCTGGAGGTTTTTAAGCAGAGGCTGGATGGCCATCTGTCAGGAGGGTTTGGGTGGTGTCTTTCTTCATGGCAGAAAGAAGGGGGGTTGGGCTGGATGGCCTCTGGGGTTCCCTTCTAACTCTAGTAGAATATCGACTGCTTTGGAGTCTGTTTCATTCTCCTTCTCCAGATGTTCCCACTGAAAGGCAGAAGGAGGTTGGGTTGGATGGCCTTAAGGGGACCCTTTCCAATTCTGTGATGGGTCCAGAGTTCCACAAGGGATCTGTAGGTCACAAAGATCTAACTCTGTGCCTTTTGCATTTCCTTTGCTTCCTCAGACAAAGGCCTGAAGTGTCCCGTCTGCCTCCTAGAATTTGAGGAGAGTGAAATGGCCCGCAGGATGCCCTGCCAGCACCTCTTCCATTCGGGATGCCTCCTCCCATGGCTTGGCAAGGTGGGAGCGACAGGCGTACGGGGGGGGGGGCTGCAAGGGGGGCTTGGAAGGGGAAGTGGGGCTGGTTCCCTATATTAAACATCCCTTTTTCCCCTTTCTTATTAGACCAACTCCTGCCCGCTTTGCCGCCATGAGCTGCCCACGGACGACCAGGAATACGAAGAGTACAAGAAGGACAAGGTGAGCCACTTCTCTCTGGAAACTGATGGGAAATATCCTGCAGTCTTGCAAATACAAATAAATGATATTTAAAGACATAAGCAGGGGGAGGGGAACAAAATTTGAAATACGAGGCGCATTCATTAAAAATTTCCCCTGACCAACTTCCATTTACCACAGGACGCTGAAACTGCACATGTGTAATGATCTAAGTCTCTGTAGGTTAGGTGCCAATTTCCAACTCAGAACTGAGAACGGTCTTGATGTTTGTTTGTTTATTTATTTACTTCATGCATTTCTACCCCGCCCTTCTTCCCACAAAGGGGGACTCAAGGGCGGCCTCACATAAGCATCATATGATGCTATCAACACATACACCACAAGAATTACAGTTAAAACAATAAAAATCATTTAAAAACATTATACAAATTCATTAATAAATTCATTCAACAATAAATTAACGTGCCATTTCAAACCAAGATCAAGCTGGGTAAATCCAATGTCACAAATGTCCCAAATTTCCTTTCCAATTGCTGCTGTCCTCTAGCTGAATGCCTGGTCCCAAAACCAAGTCTTCAGTTGTCTTCTAAAGGACAGGAGGGAGGTGGCCAACCTGATGTCCTTAGGGAGGGAGTTCCACAGACGGAGGGCCACTGCCAAGAAGGCCCTGTCTCTCGTCCCCACCAAACGTGTTTGCGAAAGTTTATAATAACACAATCGGTATGTAACCAGAATATGAGCCGTTTGGGAGAGGTCTGCTTTTTCCATCTAGGGCCGAAGCAGTTAGACATGTTTTCTCATTGGGATTTTGATTACATCTCCCCTGAAAGGTGTAGTGAAAGGTGGGTGCTCTTGGACTTCCGTAGTCCAAAAGCACCCACAAACTGCATACATGACCATTTCTGGGACTGCAGTTCTATATCAAAACAAGTTGCATACCTCTGTCCAAGTGTGCAGTACTCCCAACCCACAGGACTCCCATCTTCTCAATGGTGCTCAGAATTACCACAGCAACTAAACAGGAAAAATACTGTGACAAAAGAGCTCTCATGATCCAGGTGCTGAAGTGGTGTGAGGTTTGAGAATAGACCCAATGGAATACGGAGCAGTCCTCAAGTTCCTTGACTTGAAAGGCCGCACACCAAAGGAGGTGTTCGATGACATGAAAGAGGTTTCTGGTGAGGATTCCCCATCAGATGATGGTGTCAAGAACTTGGCTCCGTCCATTCCAGTGTGGTTGGATTTCAGTGCAAACACCTCCAATTCCAGGGCGACCCCACTCTGCTATTGAGGAACACACCATCCAACAAATCAAAGTCGTCATTTTGGAAAATCACTGTGTAACTATTCTCCACTTAGCCCAAAATGTCAAGATGAGTGTGGAGTCCGTGGAAAAAATCACCCAAGACCACCTTCACCTGCATAAGGAATCTGCTCGCTGGCTCCTCCGGCTGCTCACTGTTTTTCAGTGTTTTTATGAGTGAAGGACATACATTGGGTTGTTAGGTGTCTTGTGTCCAAATTTGGTGTCAATTCCCCCAGTGGTTTTTGAGTTCTGTTAATCCCACAAATGAACATTACATTTTTATTTATTTATTTTATTTATTTATTTATTTGATACACTTGTATACCGCTAATATCTCAGCCTGTGCGGCGACTCATTGCGGTTTACAACTTGTTAAAATACAATAGTCACTTAAAAATATAAAATAAGATATCAAAATACAAGACATAAAACATACATAGTATGAACATACTTAGTATCGGGCCACCAATACAAGTCGAAAACATCTCATAGTTAAAATCGTAATTCAGTTCGTTATCCTTGGTTGCAAGTCCATGGTCAAAATAACCTTACATCGGAAATTAGTTAAAAACTTGCTCGAACATCCAAGTTTTTAGATTTTTCCGAAATGCCATTAGCGAGGTGGCTGATCTTAGTTCAATAGGGAGGGCATTCCAAAGCCGGGGGGCCACCACAGAAAAGGCCCTATCTCTCGTTCCCGCGAGCCGCACCTGTGAAGCAGGCGGGATGGAGAGAAGGGCTCCTCCTGAAGATCTTAGGGTCCTGGTGGGCTGATAGGCCGAGATACGTTCGGATAGGTATGTAGGGCCAGAACCGTTTAGGGCTTTAAAGGTCAAAACCAGCACTTTGAATTGGGCTCGGTAGCTGATCGGTAGCCAATGGAGCTGGTACAGCAGAGGAGTTGTGTGCTCCCTGCGCCCTGCTCCTGTTAATACCATGGCTGCCGCCCGTTGGACTAGTTGAAGCTTCCGGGCCGTCTTCAAAGGCAACCCCACGTAGAGAGCGTTGCAGTAATCAAGGCGGGATGTAACCAGAGCGTGGATTACCGTGGCCAAGTCAGACTTCCCAAGGTACGGTCGCAGTTGGCGCACGAGTCTTAACTGTGCAAATGCTCCCCTGGTCACCGCCGAAACCTGGGGATCCAGGCTCAGCGATGAGTCCAGGATCACACCCAAACTGCGAACCTGTGTCTTCAGGGGGAGTGCGACCCCGTCTAACACAGGCTGTAACCCTATACCCTGTTCGGCCCTGCGACTGACCAGGAGCACCTCTGTCTTGTCTGGATTTAATTTCAATTTGTTCGCCCCCATCCAGACCGTCACAGCGGCCAAGCACCGGTTCAGGACCTCGACAGCCTCCTTAGTAGCGGGTGGAAAGGAGTGACAGAGCTGGACATCATCTGCGTACAGATGACACCGCACCCCGAAACTCCGGATGATCTCGCCCAGCGGCTTCATGTAGATGTTAAACAACATGGGGGACAATATTGAACCCTGAGGAACCCCACAAAACAACGGTTGTGGGGTAGAACAGGAGTCCCCCAGTAACACCTTCTGAGACCGACCCTCGAGGAATGACCGGAGCCACCGCAAAGCAGTACCTCCGAGGCCCATTCCTGCGAGGCGTCCCAGAAGAATACCGTGGTCGACGGTATCGAAGGCCGCTGAGAGGTCGAGAAGCACCAACAGGGACACACTCCCCCTGTCGAGCTCCCGACGGAGATCATCCACTAAGGCGACCAAGGCTGTCTCGGTACCATGTCCCGGCCTAAAGCCAGACTGCGCCGGATCTAGATAATCCGTGTCTACCAAGAATGCCTGGAGTTGTGAGGCCACCACACGTTCCATGACTTTGCCCAAAAAGGGAAGATTGGAAACAGGCCGATAGTTTACCAATTGAGTGGGGTCCAGTGATGGTTTCTTCAACAGCGGTTTTATCACAGCTTGCTTTAAGCTGGCTGGAAAAATGCCTTCCCGAAGGGAGGCATTAACCACCACCTTAGCCCACTCGGCCAATCCCCCTCTGGCCTCCTTTAGAAGCCAGGATGGGCAGGGGTCTAGGATGCATGTAGTAGCTCTCATTCCTCCAAGCACCTTGTCCACATCCTCGGTTTGAACCAATTGAAATGAATCCATCAAAATCGGACAAGCAGATGCTCGTGTTACATCCTCAGAGACTGCCGTTAATGTGGCATCCAGTCCAGAGCAGATCAAAGCGACTTTGTCTGCGAAGAACCGAGCAAAAGCTTCACAGCGAGCTGCCGAGTCATCAGGGCACCCATCCTGGATGGTGGGTTTTAAAAGGCCTCTGACAACCCGGAACAGTTCAGCCGGACGGTTCTTTGCAGACGCAATAGAGGCCGCGAAGAAGGTCTTCTTAGCGGCTCTTATTGCCGCGGCATATGACCTTAAAAAGGACACAAACCGTGTTCGGTTTGGCTCGCTCGGATCCGAACGCCACACGCTCTCTAGTTCCCTCTTCTTTCGCTTCAACACCGCCAGCTCCTCAGTAAACCAAGGGGCTGGTTTAGCTCGGCTACTTGAGAGGGGACGTTCTGGAGCGATCGTGTCTATTGCTCTAGTCATCTCCCCATTCCAGAGAGCAACCAGGGCATCAACAGGATCACCAACCGAGGTGGCGGGGAATTCCCCAAGAGCCATCAGGAATCCCTCCGGATCCATAAGCCTCCTGGGGCGGACCAATTTAATAGGTCCTCCACCTCTGCGGAGGTTAGGGGGTGCAGTAAGTCTAAAGCTGACCAGGTGGTGGTCGGTCCATGGCAACGGAGAGATGGATAACTCCTCAACACCGCCACCTTCCTCCCATCCCTGACAGAAAACCAAGTCCAATGTATGTCCAGCACTGTGGGTGGGGCCAGATACTTGTTGGGACAGACCCATGGTCGCCATGGTAGACATGAAGTCCTGAGCCGCTCCCGTTAGGGCAGCCTCGGCGTGGACATTGAAGTCCCCCAGCACAAGCAGCCGTTGGGACTCCAATGCCAGGTCCGAGACTACCCCCGCTAGCTCAGGTAGGGAGACTGTAGTGCAGCGAGGTGGACGGTACACTAACAGAATCCCTAAACTGTCCCGGTCACCCACCCTCAGGTGGACGCATTCAAAATTTGTTGACTGCGGGATGGGGGTCCTGGTCAGAGAAATGGAATCTCTATAGACTACTGCAACCCCGCCTCCCCGCCCTCCGGATCTCGGTTGATGCTGCACAGAGAACCCGGGTGGACAAAGCTGGGTCAAGTTTACACCTCCAGCTTCGTCCAGCCAGGTCTCTGTGATGCACGCCAGATCTGCCCGTTCATCCAGGATTAAGTCCTGGATGAAAGTTGTTTTGCCATTGACAGATCTGGCGTTCAACAGCACCACTTTCAATCCCGAGGGACCGCCATCCTGGTTACACCTACTTACCGTATCAGGAGACCGGTTTGGAATTACTAAAGTTGTTCCCCGTTCCCTAGGCCGAATTAAAGGTCTCCTTTTCCCGTATCTCCCCTTCCCCACCACGACTTCTATGGGGGCTCCTCGGTTAACGGAAGCCTCTCCCTCCTCCATGACGCATTTGGTACTTATACTAATAAACCAGGGATCATCGTGGTGTACATGCCATGTTACAGTTTCAGTTTGCCATAGCTTTGCCTTCCACGTGTTCTTCAGTCCCGTTAGGTCATATTCGAGATCCCTCGTGCTATTCCATTCCTTCTTACCTACATATACAATTAGCAACCAAATTAACAGATGCCAAGAAGTAGGTAATAGCATAGGTCGTAGTTATTAAGCACAGTTGGAACAAGGAATTATGCTGTTGAAATACAGATGATGTTTTAGCACAACACAGTAGAGCAGCAATGAAATGCGAAGGCTTAAATGACCCAAGATATTAATTAAAGTGCGTCATGGAGGCCTGATTCAGCACTAGCTGTAACAATCGAATTTAAAGTGCTATAGTGGCTAAGTGCACAAGAAATAGTTTAAAGTGCTAATGGCATAAAGTGCAAGATCACAACAGTTAATAAAGTGCACGAAGTAACCAATTGATCATGGAATCAGGATTAATTAATTAGCAACCATCAGGAACGGTCAGCACATTCAAGATGGTCACACATAGGTTGCAATAATAATCAATCAAAACGGGGGTGAATTAGCACCGTCAGAATAATTAGCACACTCAGAGCTAGATGATACAATTAAAAAGACTAAGGTGCTAAAACTCATGAAATAGTAGTCCAATGATATAGTAAGTTAAAGTGCTGATCGTATAAGTGCTAATATCATACAAGATTTTAAAACAATGAGGTGCTGAAAGATGATAATGGTTAACCAGCAAGGATGGTTATATATAACTATCAATCCAAAGGAGGCCAGCTCAAGAGGTCTGCACAATATTAAGGCCGGCACAAGAAGTCTACACAGTATTAAGCCAGCACAAGGTCTACTTAATATTAAGGCCGGCACAAGAGGTCTACACAATATAGAGATCTACACAATATTTGGCCGGCACAGGAGATCTGCACAATATTAGGCCAGCACAGGATGTTTGCACAGTATTAGGCCAGCTCAAGGGTCTACACACTAATTGAGGTCAGCACAAGAGGTCTATACTAAATCAATACAAAGTTCTACACAACATTAGTCGACACGGCAACACAGTCGCTGTTAGCTGGTAGCACAGGTGAACTCCAGCAGCTGTGACAGGGTGGCGAGCCAAATGGTGGTGGCCGCGATGGAAGGCGGCAGCAATGGCGAGGCGGCCCGGCCGCTGCAGCGGTGGCGATGGGACGGCAGTAGCGATGGTGAGGCGAGGCGCCAAGAAGGCGGCTGCAACCGCCGCGGCGCTCTCCGTGCCCTGGCTCGGCCCAAGGGCTCTGCGGTGGTCCGGTTGTGGGAGGCGGCGGCGATGGAAAGGCGAGATGCCAAAAATGGCGGCCGCAACAGCTGCAACGCGCTCCGCGCTCCACCTCAACCCAGCGGCTCAAGAGAGGCCCAGCCTCCTTTCCTGGCTTGCTTTCTCACCAGTGTGGGGGAGATGCAGCCAGGACGCTGAACCTCTCCTGTTCTTGCAAGCAGGCTGATAGCAAGGTGTAGCTGGGAGACAGAAGTTCTTAAAGCCTCCTTTCCTGGCTTGCTTTCTCACCAGTGTGGGGGAGATGCAGCCAGGACGCTGAACCTCTCCTGTTCTTGCAGGCAGGCTGATAGCAAGGTGTAGCTGGGAGACAGAAGTTCTTAAAGCCTCCTTTCCTGGCTTGCTTTCTCACCAGTGTGGGGGAGATGCAGCCAGGACGCTGAACCTCTCCTGTTCTTGCAGGCAGGCTGATATAGATACTTATCTCCTATGTATTATATGCAACCTTTCTACTATCTTAAGACAGTTAGATAACTTTCCTGTGAACTGATTCCAAGCCAGGCATCATCCCTCCTGTGTCTGTGCCTTTCGTTGTTATTGCCACGGTGTAGTATCTTACACGTCACTCTATTGCAATGCCTTCTTTGTGCTTTGCAGGTCCGGCGACAGCAGCAGGCCCACCGGCTGGAGTCCCTGCATGGAGCGATGTACACGTGACAGAGGCCTCTCCTCTTCCTCGTCTTCCCTTTGGCTACTGGATCCGGTTTCTTTCTAGCCCAGCGGCCCAGCCTTTCCCATGGTGCTTGGGACCAGGATGACCACAAAGCACAGCATTCCCAGCATCCCGCGATTCGCTGGCAGTGCATCACAAATAAATACTTTCCCCAACTCATTCACGTCCCATAATTGAGAACAGATGTTGTTGTTGTTATTATTATTATTATTATTATTATTATTATTATTATAGTATTTGTATTCCGCTTTCCCTCTCTCAAGGAGACTGAATGCTCCACCTTAGGCAGCTTAAGGCAAGGATGAACCCCCCAAATCTAACATGGAAATAATTGAGAACCGATATTATCATTGGGTTGCTTTGAGTTTTCCAGGTTGTATGGCCATGTTCCAGAAGCATTCTCTCCTGTTTCCCCCTTTCTTTCTTTCTTTCTTTCTTTCTTTCTTTGTTCCTTCCCTGCCTCTTCCCTTCCTTTGCTCTCCCATCCCTGCCTCCTTTCCCTCCCTTCCTTCCTTTCCTTCTATCTTTCCTTCCATTCATAATCTTCTCTTCACCAATTCTTTTCTTCCTTCTCTCCTTCCTCCGGGACAGTTAGTAAGGGTTTTTCGGGTTTGGGGTGGTGGTGGTGAAAGGGGGGATGCGGAGCCCAAGTGGGAGAGTTGCTGGCCTTCCCATGGTTCACATCCTCCCAACCGGGGGGGGGGGGGGGGGGAGGGGGGGTGCAGCCACTCCTGCTGTCAGGCTTGCCTTGCAATCCTCTGGTCTTGGGGAAAGAGTTACCTGGTAGCCACGTGGGCCTCATGGAGCCGCTGCGGTGGCTCCAGCTGCTGCCGGGGCTTGCACTGCCAAGCCCCCACTCCTCCATTGGGCCAGGCCTTCTCCTTCCCTCTTTCCTTTCTTCAATCCCTCCCCTCCCCAAAAGAAAACGGACTCTGCCTTCCTGCATGGAAAGGGACTCCATGGCGAGGCTTCTCTTCCCTCACAATGGTTGGTGCTTCATTCTTCCTGTGCAATGGGGAGAGGGGCTTTTGCGCATGCTCTGTAAGGCATTTTTCTTTTTAGGGAGTTTAGTTATTTCTCCTTTTTTAAAGGTTTTTTTTTAAAAGACATAGATTGGATTAGAATGTGTTTTGCTGCCAAATTTGGTGTCAATTCGTCCAGTGTTTTTTGAGTTGTTAATCCAACAAACGAACAATACATTTTTATTATTATAGATTTGTATCCCCCGCCCCCTCTCAAGGAGACTCAAAGCTCCACCTTAGGCATCTTAAGGCAGGGAAGAACCCCAAAGCCACCAAATCTGACATGGAAAGCACAGCCTTCTAGAGCTGGACTACAACTCCCACCATCCCTTCAAGCTAAGGAACGCAGCCCAAACTAATGGATTCCCGCAAAGAAAGACACACCAAGGCACTCCTTCTCCAATACAACTCTTTTTATACACATTTTATATATAGCGAGAGATATATAAAAAAGTTTCTAAAAAATACTAAAACATCTCACCCAAACCATCCAGACCGAGGACAAGAGGTGCTCCTTCCTCTCTTCCTCCTCGGCAACCCAAACTGGAGACCTGCCTTGCTTGTGGGACGTTGGCGTATTAAGAAGGTGGCGGTGTAATGTGTCAGATACAAGGAGGTGGTGGGGGGCGTAACAGCAGCCCCACGGAAGTCCATTCTGGGGCATCTCTGTATCTGGAAGCACCCTGGTTTTGCTTGGCTAAAAGTCAGGCCCAATTGTTACAATATATACAGGGCATCCCAAAAAATGTAAACACCCTTTGAAAGCTGATAGGTCAATTGATGTTGCTTTTTAGCCCAGGTTAAACCTATTGGAATTACTAATGGAAGTCATACTAAGCTTTGAACAAAGGAAATTCATTTTGAAATGCTCCTGGAAAAAAACCCTCATCAATTGAGCTATTAGCCTTTAAAGTGTATATACAGTTTTTTGGGACGCCCTGTATATATTAACATATTACCTTGATCCCAAGATGTACTCTTTCCCATAGGCCCACATCTCAAAATGGGATTCATCTGAGAGTTGCAATTTCCCTGCGCTTTGCAAATGGCACATTTTGAACTGCTGTTGTACTCATATAATGCAACTTAACTGCGCTGAACTGCATTATATGGCAGTGCAGACTCATATAATGCAACTTAACTGTGTTGAACTGCATTATGTGGCAGCGCAGACTCATATAATGCAACTTAACTGCATTGAACTGCATTAGATGGCAGCGCAGACTCATATAATGCAACTTAACTGCACTGAACTGCATTATATGACAGTGCAGATTCATATAATGCAACGTAACTGCGTTGAACTGCATTAGATGGCAGTGCAGACTCATATAACGCAACTTAACTGTGTTGAACTGCATTATGACAGTGCAGACTCATATAATGCAACTTAACTGCATTGAACTGCATTATATGGCAGTGAAGACTCATAACACAACTTAACTGCGTTGAACTGCATTATATGGCAGCAGACTCATATAATACAACTTAACTGCACTGAACTGCATTATATGGCAGTGTAGACATATAATGGAGCTGAACTGCACTATAGATTCATATAATGCAATAGAACTACACTGAACTGCACTGTATGGCAGTGTAGACATAATGCAGCGGAACTGCACTGAATGGTAGTGCGGTCTCATCTAATGCAAGTGAACTGCATTGTAAATTCATATAATGCAACTGAACTGCACTGTATGGCAGTGTAGATGTAATGCAGCGGAACTGCATTGAATTGTAGTGCAGCCTCATATAATGCCAGTGAACTGCATTGTAGATTCATATAATCCAATTGAACTGCACTGTATGGCAGTGTACACTCATATAATGCAACTCAACTGCATTGTATGGCAGTGTAGACTCATAATGCAGCTAAACTACATTGTATGGCAGTGTACTCATAGTGCAACTCAACTACATTGTATGACAGTGCAGTCCCAAATAATGCATTTGAAATGCACTACAGACTCATATAATGCAACTCAACTGCATTGTATGGCAGTCCAGCCTCATATAATGCATTTGAACTGCACTGAATGGCAGTGTAAACTCATATCAGGCAGCTGAACTGCACTGTAGACTCAATGCATTTGAACTGCATTATGTGGCAGTGTAGACTATTAATGCAAGTGAACTGCACTGTAGATTCATATAATGCAATTGAACCACACTGTATGGCAGTGTCGACTCTTATCATGCAGCTGAACTGCATTGTATGGCAGTATAGATTCATATTATGCAGTTCAATGTAGCTAAACCACATTATAATGCCGTGCAGGTGGGGCCTCCGAATCGAAGAAATACAGTATATATGTGTGTGTGTGTGTATTGGGAGGCCCCTTTGTTTGTTGACGTTCTGCTGGCTGACTCTGAGAAAGGGGCCAAAGTGGGGTCTGGCAGTGAGAGGCAACCCTTCCCCTTGACGGGCCTCCCTTCTGCACCCTGTATCCCATGGGGAGGATTGGAAAGGGGAGAGTCTCCCTTTGGCACTGACACACTGGGCCCTGCAAGGAAGGGGGGCAGAGCAGAAGGCTGCCATGATTCAGGAAGGACTTGCCATTATCGTGATGGAGGAAGAGGCAACGGCTTGGATCCTGCACTTTTGTGGTGCCGAAACCATACCCCTCTCACTTTGGAGAGCACGGATCTGCATCCCGTGGCACCATGTTTACTCATTCGGAGCCAGCGATGGACAACAGGGTCCAGTGGCCTCGAAAGGCGGACAACTGTTGGCAAAACCCTTTTGATACAAAATTATAACAGGGTGGGAGGGAGGGGCAAAGGTGCTTCTCTCTTCCCCCATTGGGGGAAACTCTAGAAAGGCAGCCCCATGGGGGGTGTCCCTCCGTCCATATGTCCATCTTATCCCCCCCCCCCTTTCCCTGCTCAGATCATGGCGATGCTCTCGGGGTTGCAGTTGAGGTGCGTGGAAGTGCTGCTGCTGCCGGGGGATTTGCACCCGCGGCCATGGGCCTGCTGCAGGGCAGCCACCAGGGTCTCGGTGGAAACGGAGCCAAACTCGTAGGTGAAGGTGCCGTAGAAGACCAGGATGTCGATGACAAAGACCCATTCGCAGATGGCCGCCAGGTGCTGTAAGACGAAGCTCTCGTGGATGAAGAAGATGCCGCCTGAAAAGATGGGGAGGGGGCCCGGGTCAAGGAAAAGAACCCTTAACAAAAACACCAAGAGCCTTCTCTTGTGCACGAAGACCCTGTTGGAAATATTAAAAATTAACTAGATATTTTTAATTACAAAAATGTCAGTCAATGACTGAAAGGGTTAAATGGAGGCAGAGGCGGCCCTAAGTAATTTTCAATGGTAAGCAAACAGTATTTTGCCCCCCCCCCCCCCCCAACCAATCACTGATATATATTTTCTGTTCGTCGTGGGAGTTCTGTGTGCCATATTTGGTTCAATTCCATCATTGGTGGAGTTCAGAATGCTCTTTGATTGTAGGTGAACTATACATCCCAGTAACTACAACTTGCATATGTCAAGGTCTATTTTCCCCCAAGAGCGCCTCAAGAGCGCCCCTGGGCAAAGTCAACTATACTACAAATGCTTACTTTGCGTAATGGGTTGAGCCACCCCTGAATGGAGGCGTGCCTGTAGCTTAGTAGCCTTCAGTCTGTGAGTGGTCTCTGTGGGAGAAAGCCTCAGTGTTAGTTCACCTCAGTGTGAGAAAGGCCTCAGTGTGAGAAAGGTCTCAGTGTGAGAAGCTACAGTGAGAGAAGCTCCAGGTTGAAGGCCATCATGTGTGAAGCTCCAATATGACGGATGCTGTGTGTAAAAAGCTGCTGTGTGTAAAAAGCTACTGTGTGAAGTTCCTGTGTAACTTTGGTGTGAAAGGAGGCTCTGTGAGAGTGAAGCTGTTTATCTGCATGAGAAAGAAGCCCAGCATGCGGAAAGTACTTCTTTTGTTGAGAGGTGATTCGATGTCCCAGATTGTTTCCCCTCTGTTGTTTTGCTGTTGTAATTTTAGTGTTTTTTAATATTGGTAGTCAGATTTTGTTCATTTTCATGGTTTCCTCCTTTCTGCTGAAATTGTCCACATGCTTGTGGATTTCAATGGCTTCTCTGTGTAGTCTGACATGGTGGTTGTTAGAGTGGTCCAGCATTTCTGTGTTCTCAAATAATATGCTATGTCCAGGTTAGTTCATCAGGTGCTCTGCTATGGCTGACTTCTCTGACATCTAATCACCTCTCAACAAAATATTGCCCCAGGCACTGCCAGGCCATCAAATGCTAATCAAGGTGGTCAGTTGATACATTCACACCTAGCTCCAGCAGAGAAGAGTTCTTTGTCCTACCCTGGTCATTCCACAGATATATAAACCCACTTACCTAGTTCCGACAGACCTCACTACCTCTGAGGATGCTTGCCATAGATGCAGGCGAAATGTCAGGAGAGAATGCCTCTAGACCATGGCCGATAAAACCTACAACAACCCACTACTTCCTCAGTGTCTCAGATGGACACTGAAGCGACAGCTCCCCTAGTGGCCAGAAAATTGGAATATTAAATAGCCTTTGACTGTCTGTCTATATGTGTTGTGTGTCTATGGCATTGAATGTTTGCCATGCATGTGTACATTGTAATCCGCCCTAAGTCCCCTGCGGGATGAGAAGGGTGGAATATAAATACTGTAAATAAATAAAATAAATTTCAGCAAGGCTTTCATGGCCTCTTCTCGCAATCGTCTCCTCTCTTAAGCTAAATCTACCCAACTGTTCCTCAAAGGGGTTTGTTTTCAAACCTTGGACCCTTTTGGCAGCCCTTCTCTGGAACCCTTCCAACTTGTCCCACACCTTCCTGCATTAAAACTCTTAGACCCCTTTCAGGCAAGGTTTCTCCCATTCTACTATCAATGCAATCTAGAATCACATTGGCCTTTTGAGATGATGTATGAAGAAGGATACTGAGGACAAGGGAGATTAAGGCCACGGTGGTGAGGAAGACACGGAGGTGTGCCATCCAGAAGTCCAGGGCGGAGGCGGCGGTGTGGTAGGAGAGGACGCACTGGAGGCAGACAAAGAGCAGCCCGGCCGGGAAGGCAACCCCGGCCCCAATGTAGTGAAGAGATTTGGCATAGTCCACCTGGAAGATCAAGCAGAGAGTCATCATTGGAAGGAACCCCCAAAGACCATCTAGTCCAGTGTTTCCCAACCTTCCTAATACAGCAACTCCTTAATCTAGTTCCTCATGTTGTGGTGACCCCCAACCATAACATTAGTTTTGTTGCTACTCCATAACTATACTTTGCAATAATAATAATAATAATAATCATCATCATCATCTATATAAATAAAAATGTAATGTTCGTTTGTGGGATTAACAGAACTCAAAAACCACTGGACGAATTAACACCAAATTTGGACACAAGACACCTAACAACCCAATGTATGTCCTTCACTCAAAAAAATTGATTTTGTCATTTGGGATTTGTAGTTTCTGGGATTTATAGTTCACCTACAATCAAAGAGCATTCTGAACCCCACCAATCTATATATATAAATTTGTTAGGGGCATCCAACGAGGAAACAAAACTCAAAAACCCCCCAACGAAACTGTACCAAAATTGCCATGCCCATAACACAACCCACAAGGTACAAACATATCTACTCAAAATGAAAAACAACACAACAACACACTCACAAAACGGCAAAACAACAAAACTCAAAAAACCCCAACGAAACTTAACCAAAATTGCCATGCCCATAACACAACCCACAAGGTACAAACATATCTACTCAAAATGAAAAACAACACAACAACACACTCACAAAACGGCAAAACAACTGAGCATGCGCATTGGTGCCCAGCCGCAAGTTCCCTGGCGCGCGCACACAGTTCCCTCTGCGGAAGCCATGCCCACTCCAAGCCCCTCTGCGCCGCTTCCCGCACACACACACCCCCGCCGCACGCACACACACAACCCCACGCTCCATCACTCCCCCTGCTGCACACACACACGCAACCCCACGCTCCATCACTCCCCCCACCGCCACACACACACGCGCAACCCCACTCCCCCCCGCTGCCGCACACACACACGCAACCCCACGCTCCATCACTCCCCCCACTGCCGCACACACACACACAACCTCACGCTCCATCACTCGCCTGCCCCAATCTTACCTCCTTTTACTTCACGCCACCTCCAAACCCCACCGCACCCCTTCCCACCCTGTCAAAATCCAGGAAAGACAGGAAGGAAGGAAAGAAGGAAGAAAGAGAAAGGGAGATAAAGAAAAGGGGGAAGGAAGGAAAGTTAGAGAAAGAAGGAAGAAGAAAAGGAAAGATGGAAGGAAAGAAAAGAGAGACAGTAGAAGAGAAAGAAAAAGGGGGAAGGAAGGAAAGAGGTAGAGAAGGAAGAAATGAGAGACAGAGGGAGGGAAAGAAAAAGGGGGAAGGAAGGAAGGAGAGAAGGAAAGAAAAAAGGGAATGAAGGAAGGAAAGAGGGAGTGAAGGAAGGGGGAAGATGTAGAGAAAGAGGGAGGGAAGGAAAGAAGGAAAGAGAGAAGGAAGGAAAGAGGCCAGAAGAGAAAGAAAAAGGGGGAAGGAAGGAAATAGAGAAGGAAGAGGAGAAGGAAAGATGGGATGGAAGGAAGGAAGGAGGGAAAGAAGGAGAGAAAGAGGGAAGATTGGCCACAGCAACATGTGGCGGGTAAAGGTTGTTATTTCTATTATTATTATTATTATTATTATTATTATTATTATTATTATTATTATTATTATGCTATTGTTCCTATGAGACCCTGGAGGAATGGGAGAGGTGTCAGGTCCCAGAGGCAATGCATTGCATTATTGTTATTGTTATGATGGTGGTGAAATAAAAGGAAATAAAAAGCGAAAGAAGGAAGCAAACAGGGAGGGAAGAAAGGCAAAGGAAGAAAGGGGGAGGGAATGAAGGAAAGAGAGAAGGATGAAACCAAGTAGTGAAAGAAGGAAAGAAAGAAAGAGGTAGAGAAGGAAGAAAGGAGAGAAAGGGGGAGGAAAAGGGGGAAGGAATAGGTAGGTACCTCTCTTTCATAATAGTCCAGATATCTACCTCAACTTTGATAAGTTTTACTATAGGCCACAGCAACGCGTGGCAGGGCACAGCTAGTGATAAATAAAAATGTAATGTTAGTTTGTGGGATTAACAGAACTCAAAAACCACTTGACTAATTGACACCAAATTTGGACACAAGACACCTAACAACCCAATGTATGTCCTTCACTCAAAAAATTGATTTTGTCATTTGGGATTTGTAGTTAATGGGATTTATAGTTCACCTACAATCAAAGATCATTCTGAACCCCACCAACGATGGAATTGAACCAATCTTGGGACACAGAACTCCCATGACCAACAGAAAATACTAGAAGGGTTTGGTGGGCACTGATCTTGAGTTTGGGAGTTGTAGTTCACCTACATCCAGAGAGCACTTTGGACTTAAACAATGATGGATCTGGACCAAACTTGGCACGAATATTCCATATGTCCAAATATGAACACAGGTGGAGTTTGGGGAAGATAGACCTTGACACTTGGGAGTTGCAGTTAATGGGATTTATAGTTCACCTACAATCAAAGAGCGTTCTGAGCCCCACCAACGACAGAATTGGGGCAAATTTCCAACACAGAACCCCCATGACAGCAGAAAATACTTCAGGTCATCCAGTCCAACTCCCTTCACCAGAGCAAGAAAACATAATCAAAGCCCTCCTGAGCCATCCAGCCATAGATATAGATGGATATGATTCACACACACACAGATATAGATTTGAAAGGGACCCCTGAAGGACAATTATACGTTGCATGTTCCAGAGTGGGCAAACTAGACACTCTTCCACATCAACACTGACAAAGAAACAGCAAGAAACACTTTTTACCCACAAGCAGAAAGACATAACATATATTAGAAACCAACACTTTCTCATTACTTTATTTTCCAGATCACCAGACTGGGCCACAGCAATGCGTGGCAGGGGATGATTAGTGATAAATAAAAAATAAATCCCACCTGGAAGTTGCCCACCATGACCAGGCCGGCAGCGTTGGTGCAGCCTGTGATGAGGGCTGTAGTGTTCACCCAGGAGCTGTGGCTCTGCTCAACCAGCTGTCCATAGCGCAGGAAGCAGATCATGACCACTGCAGAAGAGGAGGAGAGTGGCACAGAGGAGACGGAGGGCAGAGGGTCAGGAGGAGGAGGAGAGAAAGGACAGCCAGCTCCAGAAAGGTGTATTATCAGCCTTTCCATTCCGTCCAGAATGGCTCTACCTCTGAGCCATCGTCCAGGTTCTCCCCATCCTCCAACGTTTTTCTATACAGGCTGCCCCTGACTTACAAACATCTCATAGTTACAAACAGGGCTGAGATCACAGGAAGTGAGAGAAATTCCTCCCTCCCCCTCGGAAGGAAGAGAAATACACCCCTGGAAGAATTACTACCAGGGAAAGGGTGTTTTATCTCCAATACTTGTTTCCACCTCAAGAAACATTTTCCAAAACCCAATGATCCTAGGAACAGAAAGTGAGATCTTCTTGGTTGCTGTGAGTTTTCCAGGCCATGTTCCACATCATCCTCTCCTGATATTTCACCCACATCTATAGCAGGCATCCCCAGAGGTTGTGAGGTCTGTTGGAAACTAGGCAAGTGGGGTTTATATATCTGTGGAATAATGTCCAGGGAGGGAGAAAGAACTCTTGTCTGCTGGAGGCAAATGTGAATGTTGCAAATGGCCACCTTGATTAGCACTGAATAGCCTTGCAGCTTCAAGGATATGCCATCAGCTGGAGACCCCTCTCCCCAGCACCCAACTGTCACTCTGGGCCAGAGTGAAGAGAGAGGGGGCCAGGGGACAGTTCCACCTTGACTCCTGTGCTATTCTAATAATAATAATAATAATAATAATAATAATAATAATCCCTCAGTTCTTGTGGGTTTTTTTCGGGCTATATGGCCATGTTCTAGAGGCATTTCTCCTGACGTTTCGCCTGCATCTATGGCAAGCATCCTCAGAGGTCATCGACCTCTGAGGATGCTTGCCATAGATGCAGGCGAAACGTCAGGAGAAATGCCTCTAGAACATGGCCATATAGCCCGAAAAAACCCACAAGAACTGAGTGATTCCGGCCATGAAAGCCTTCGACAATACAATAATAATAATAATAATAATTATATATATATATATATACATATAATTATATTGTATATACATATAATATTTATAATATTATAATGTAATGCAATATAATAATAATAATAATAATAATAATATGATATTATAATTATAGATTTATATTATTATTATTTTATTTTATTATTTCTCGCACTTCTACCCCGCCCTTCTCAACCCTCGAGGGGAACTCAGGGCGGCTTACAAAAAGGCACAATTCGATGCCGGCACAACAACAAGGTAAAAAATAAAACATATAAACAGTAATTAAAACAATTACATGTAATATTACTAATAATATTACGATATAGTGGTATGGTGCACTATAGCAGTGTTTAATGCTGATATTGTACTATGCTAATAATATATTGTATGTAATATATATCTTGTAAGCTGCTCTGAGTCCCCTTCAGGGTGAGAAGGGCGACATATAAATGCCGTAAATAAATAAATAAATGAATAAATAAGGCTTGGCTGCTTCATGCCTGGGTGAATCCTTTGTTGGGAGGTGATTAGCTGGCCCTGATGGTTTCTTGTCTGGAATCCCCCTGTTTTTGAGTGTTTCCAACAGCCCTCACAAACTCTGAGGATGCCTGCCATAGATGTGGGCAAAACATCCGGAGAGAATGCTGCGGGAACATGGCCATAACGCCCGGAAAACTAACAGCAACCCATATTAATCTTCCTTCAACTTTTGATCGGCAGACGTGACATGCACATTGGTGGGAGGATGTCCCTTCCCCACAATGAAGTTTCCTGCCCTCCCCTTGAAGGCCAGGGAAATAAACACACTGAAGAATTAATGGCTCCCTTGGGTCTTAGCCGGATGACGCCTGAGGAAGGGCAAGCTTGAAACCGGTTTAGCCGGATCCAGAACGGGATTGGGAAGGAGGAAGGTCACAGGGGACGATGCTTTGGGGTGGCAGGGAGGCACGACTTACCCATGAATGCTCCAATATTCCCAATAAGGCTGAAAAGGCAGCTTTCAGGAGGGTAGGTGCCACATTTGCTGCAAGAGAAAGGGAGAGAAGTCCTGGTAAACAAGCAAGCAAAGTCCAATGGCTGACACTCAGGCTTGAGCGGAGCTAAAAGGGGCCCCCTAATGTGGATCCAGACCCCAGCAATAATAATAATAATAATTATTATTATTATAATTATTATTATTATTAGACTAGCCGTCCAGTGTCATGTGTGGCTGTGGCCGTCTGTGTATTTGTGTTTTGTTTGTGTATATATGTCTGTATGTAAATATATATTCGTGTATATGTGTATATATGTGTGTTTGTGTATATATGTAGTGTTGTGATAGAGTCTGCTGGTAATGATAGGGTAATTACCTGTATTGGCTGGTGTCTGACCTTGACATGTAGTTTTGTGCATGCGTCTGACCTTGACATGTAGTTTTGGCTTTTTAAGTCTCTTCTGCTGTGTTTTCAGTGTTTTTCTGAGTGATGGTCATTACCAGCTAACAGATGGTAATTTTGTCAGCGCCGATTGTTTTTAAGTGCAGGCTAAGGTCTTGAAGCACTGCACCCAGTGTGCCGATCACCACTGGAACTGCTCTTACTGGCTTGTTCTTGTTGTTATTACTATTATTATTATGTGATACACAACAAGATTATTAGACAGCAAAAAAAAAAAAAAAGATCACTATGCTGGCTTCTGTATTGGATCCGACGTCGGATACTTCCCAAATATCTACAACTAGTGACACTTATCGGCGAATAATGCATGCAGATCCGAGTAGGGTGGCCTTTTGCAGCTGACAGATGGTAATTTTGTCAGCACTGATTGTTTTTAAGTGCAGGCCAAGGTCTTGAGGCACTGCACCCAGTGTGCTGATCACCACTGGGTCCGTCCTTACTAGCTTGCTTTTGTTGTTGTTATTACTATTATTATTATGTGATGCACAAAAAGATTAGTACACAGCAAAAAAGATCAATATGCTGGCTTTGGTATTGGATCTGACGTCAGATACTTCCCAAGTAAATACAACTACGTGACTCTTATTGGTGAATAATGCACGCAGAGGGTGGCCTTTTGCAGCTGACAGGTGGTAATTTTGTCAGCGCTGATTGTTTTTAAGTGCAGGCCAAGGTCTTGAGGCACTGCACCCAGTGTGCTCATCACCACTGGGACCACCTTGCCTGGCGTGTGCCACTTTGCAGTTCGATCTTTAAATCCTCATATCACGTAAATGTTTAAATTATTATTATTATTATTATTATTATTATTATTATTATTATTAACATTGCAGATGCAATGGTCCTTCACCTGATCAAAGGGACGTCTTCCAGGGTGCAGCAGGTTTTGGGGTAGCCATGTTTGGCAGGGTCACCGGCACAGGACTCATTGTAGGACCTGCAACGAATGCAAGATATCAGTAGGGAGCGGGACAGGAGAAATGCCCAGGCTTGGCCCAGAAGGACTCTGTTCTGCACAAAGGAGTCGCTTACCAGTTCTCAACGGGGCAGACGTGGTGGTTCATCACCGCCATGGCATACCTGCAAATGGAACACAAAGAGACAGCGAGTGGCACATTAGGTAAACAGCAAGGAAGGAATCCCCAAATGCTATCTGATTCTGTGTGGCTCCAAAGATGACGCACACCGCCTTGTGTGTTCTGCACAAACCCAAAACAAACCAACTACTCCTGATATCTTTGAACACCACAAAATGGGACAATATCTGCTAGGAATGTCACTTTGCAGAACCATTGATAGGGTGTCCACATGCATTAGCAGAACCATGATATCCCAAATTTAGGGACAATACAGTATTATTTATTTATTTAAAATATTTATATCCTGCCCTCAAAACTAGCCTCCTCTATGTTCCCCTCTGATATTTAGAGATGGGTTGTCGAAGGCTTTCATGGCCGGAAACACTGGGTTGCTGTGAGTTTTCTGAGTTTTATGGACATGTTCCAGAAGCATTCTCTCCTGACATTTTGCCTACATCTATGGCAGGCATCCTCAGAGGTTGAAGAGTCTGTTGGAAACTCAGCAAGTAGGATTTATATATCTGTGGGATAATGTCCAGGATGGGAGAAAGAACTCTTGTCTGCTTGAGGCAAGGGTGAAGGTTGTAATTGGCCACCTTGATTAGCATTTAATGGCCTTGCAACTTCAATGCCGAGCTGGGGGAATCCTTTGCTGGGAGGTGATTAGATGGTCCTGATTGATCCCTGTCTGGAATTCCCCTATTTTTTGAGTGTTGCTCTTTATTTACTGTCCTGATTTTAGCAATTTTTTAAAATACTGGTGGCCAAATTTTGTATAGGTTCATGCTTCCTCCTTTCTGTTGAAATGGTCGACCTGCTTGTGGATTTCAATGGTCCTTCCTTCCTCGTTTCCTTTCCTTCTTCTCTCCTTTCTTTTTCCTTTTTTCCTTTAGTTCATCCTTCCTTCCATCCATCCTTCTCTTCCTCCCTTTCTTTTTTTTCTTCCTTTCCTTTCTTCCATACTTCCCTTCCACCTTTTCCTTCCTTCCTTCATTCCTTCCTGTCTTTCCTTCCTTCTCTTTCCTACATCCGCTCCTTCTTTCTCCATCCCTCTATTCCCTTACATCCTTGCATCCTTCCTTCCTTCTCTTCTTCCCTTCCTCCTTCCCCTGCTTCCTTCCTTCCCTCCCTTTTGTCTTTCCTTCCTATTTACCCCCTCTTTCTCCTTCCATCCTTTTGTCCTTCCTTCCTCCTTTCCTCCCTCACTCCTTCCTTCCTTCCGTCTTTCCTTTATTCATCCTTCCCTTTCTTCCTTCTTTCTCTTTTTCCTTCCTCCTTCCTTGCCTTCCACCCTATTATCCTTCCTTCCTTCCTTCCGTTTTGTCATTTCCTTTCTCCCTTTTTCTCCTTCCTTCCTTTCCATCCTTTCTTTTTGCCTTGCCTTTCTCCTCCCCTTCCTTCCTTCAATCCTTCCCTTCCACCCTTTTCTTTCCTTCCTTTCCTCTTTCTCTTTCCATTCTTCCCTTCCTTCCTCCTTTCCTCCCTTTCTCCTTCTTTCTCCTTCTGTCTTTCCTTCCTTCCCTTTTTTTTATCCTTCCCTTCCTTCCATCCTTCTCTTCTTTGGAAGCTTTTTTTAAAAAGCTTCTTTGGAAGCTTTTAAACAGAGGCTGGATGGCCATCTGTCGGGGGTGATTTGAATGCAATATTCCTGCTTCTTGGCAGGGGGTTGGACTGGATGGCCCATGAGGTCTCTTCCAACTCTTTGATTCTATGATTCTTCCACCCTATTATCCTTCCACCCCTTTTGTCTTTCCTTTCCTCCCCCCTTCCTTCTCTCCCTCTTTCTCCTTCCATCCTTCCCTTCCTCCATTCTCTCCTTCCTTCGTTCCTCCACTTAGCAGGGAGTGTTGGCATGCAGGTCTCCAAGTTAGAAAGTTTGCCCAGACCTGGTCTACATCAATGCTCCAGCCCCCTGCTACTTCCATGCCCACACCTCCCTTCTCCCCTCCCTTTCTTCCTTCTTTCCTCCCTCCCAGATCCCACTGGGAAGCCAAAGGGTCTCTTACACGATCCATATCCCTGTGATTGAGAAGGCAGAGAGGCTAATGGGGAGAACGATCCACGCTGTCATTAGTGAGTGGAGGTCCACAGCGTCCACCGTGTGGGGAGGGGAGACTGAGAGCGGGAGAGGGGGGAGGAAGGGGAAGGGGAAGGGAGGGGGAGGAGAGGGGAGGAGGGAGGGAGGGAGGGGAGAAAAGGGGGTGCGGCTACGACGCAAAGCCTCCTTCCGAGGGAACCATCCGAAGGCAGCTCCTGCAAGAGAAGAGGCAGAGAATGATTAGGGACATAGGGAACCCTGAAGAACTTGCCTTTGCTGCCTCTGTTTCCTAGATCTATGCCACTTGGCTTGTAGGCCGTCCCCGAGTTACAAACATCCGACTCACAGTTAAGAACAGGGTTGAGACAACAGGAAGCGAGAGGAATCAGAATTGGACCGCACCTGGAATATTGTGTCCAATTTTGGGCACCACAATTCAAGAGAGATATTGACAAGCTGGAATGTGTCCAGAGGAGGGCGACTAAAATGATCAAGGGTCTGGAGAACAAGCCCTATGAGGAGCAGCTTGAGGAGCTGGGCATGTTTAGCCTGAAAAAGAGAAGGCTGAGAGGAGACATGATATGCATGCATAAGTGAGAGGAAGCTACAGGGAGGAGGGAGCAAGCTTCCTGGGAGACTAGGACACGGAATAATGGCTTCAAACTACAAGAGAAGAGATTCCATCTGAACATGAGGAAGAACTTCCTGACTGTGAGAGCCATTCAGCAGTGGAACTCTCTGCCCTGGAGTGTGGTGGAGGATCCTTCTTTGGAAGCTTTTAAACAGAGGCTGGATGGCCATCTGTCAGGGGTGATTTGAATGTAGTATTCCTGCTTCTTGGCAGGGGGTTGGACTGGATGGCCCATGAGGTCTCTTCCAACTCTTTCATTCTATGATTCTATGATTAATGTTTCTCTTCTTCTAGCCCTCTCTCTATCTCCTAATTTCATGGGCAGGCCAAGCCTGTCCTCCAAATTTAGCCCAGGCCTGCTCCAAAGAGAGGCCTCGCCAAAACTGCTATTCCAGGGGAAGAGCAAGCTGTATCCGGTTGCAAGGGGCTACAGCACTACATTCCCCGTCATTGTTGCAATTGTTATTTCAGTGTTGTTCTTGTTGTTGTTATTATGTTAATTTATATTATCATGTTATTGTTGTTATTGTTATTCCAGTGTTGCTACTGGTCTCTAATATATTTAATTGCATAATGCTTGCAGGTACACAATATTTGTTGTTGTGCCACTGTCTGTGCAGATCTAAAGATTGTCTAGTGTGCTGACTCCAGAACATGTAATATAGTTGTCCATGTGCGAAGCAATCCGTGTCTAGATCTAAATCGCACAATTCTAAAGTTTAGCCCTGAGCTTTGTTGACGGTGATTGCAAATGCCAATCGAATTGGGAATTGCAATCTTTTAAATTGAAATGCCCCCTTCAGGACAGAGCGAGCAGCACCGGCGCTGTGAGAAAAGCCTTAGTGTGTGAAATACGCCTCTGAGGTAGGCCTTAGTCTGTTAGAGAAGGGCTCACGGTGTCAGGTAGGCCTTAGTCTGTGAGAGAAGGCCTCACAGTGTGAGGTAGGCCTTAGCCTTTGAGAGAAGCTTCTGTGTGAGGTAGACCTTAATCTGCGAGAAGGCCTCACAGTGGGAGGTAGGCCTTAGTCTGCGAGAGAAGCTTCTGTGTGAGGTAGACCTTAGTCTGTGAGAGAAGTTTCTGTGTGAGTTAGACCTTAATCTGTGAGAAGGCCTCACAGTGTGAGGTAGGCCTTAGTCTGTGAGAGAAGTTTCTGTGTGAGTTAGACCTTAATCTGTGAGAAGGCCTCACAGTGTGAGGTAGACCTTAGTCTGTGAGAGAAGTTTCTGTATGAGGTAGACCTTAATCTGTGAGAAGGCCTCACAGTGTGAGGTAGACCTTAGTCTGTGAGAGAAGTTTCTGTGTGAGGTAGACCTTAATCTGTGAGAAGGCCTCACAGTGTGAGGTAGGCCTTAGTCTGTGAGAGAAGCTTCTGTGTGAGGTAGACCTTAATCTGTGAGAAGGCCTCACAGTGTGAGGTAGGCCTTAGTCTGTGAGAGAAGTTTCTGTGTGAGTTAGACCTTAATCTGTGAGAAGGCCTCACAGTGAGAGGTAGACCTTAGTCTGTGAGAGAAGTTTCTGTATGAGGTAGACCTTAATCTGTGAGAAGGCCTCACAGTGTGAGGTAGACCTTAGTCTGTGAGAGAAGCTTCTGTGTGAGGTAGACCTTAATCTGTGAGAAGGCCTCACAGTGTGAGGTAGGCCTTAGTCTGTGAGAGAAGTTTCTGTGTGAGTTAGACCTTAATCTGTGAGAAGGCCTCACAGTGTGAGGTAGACCTTAGTCTGTGAGAGAAGTTTCTGTGTGAGGTAGACCTTAATCTGTGAGAAGGCCTCACAGTGTGAGGTAGGCCTTAGTCTGTGAGAGAAGCTTCTGTGTGAGGTAGACTTTAATCTGTGAGAGAAGGCCTTACAGTGTGAGGTAGGCCTTAGTCTGTGAGAAGCTTTGGTGAGAGAAGCTTCAGTGTGAAGTCTGTCATGTGTAAAGCTACTGTGAGAAGCTCCTGTGTAAGTTCAGTGTGAGAGGAAGCTCTCTGAGAGTAAAGTTAGAAGCTGTTTATCTGTATGAAAAAGAAGCCCAGCGTGGAAGCAAAGAAGGAAGTATAAATAATTTTTTACTTTCCTTTTGTCTATTGACTTTTTATCCAAGATGTATTACCTTCAACCATAAAAGTAAGTTTTTATCCTCTTCTGAAGCCTTACCTGTGTCTTTTCCCTCCTGTTTCCTACCATAAACACATGTACAACCCTGGCTATGCTGCGCTCTGCTATAGAGACCAAATATTCCTGCGTCTCCAACCATCCGTTCCTCTTCTCTCCTTGATTCACCTTTGATGGGATTGCAATGGGAAATGAACAAAGGTTCAAGGAATATTGAAAGGAAAACATCCACCCCTTGGCTTGTTTTCCTAGGAAGGTGCAGGAAAATTCCTATAGCTCCCCAATTTGGGCAAAGCAGGACAATTCCTATAGCTCCCCAATGCTGCTGCTGCTACTACTACTACTACTACTACTAATAATAATAATAATAATAATAAACTTTATTTGTACCCCGCTACCATCTCCTCAAGGAACTTGGTGCAGCTTACATGAGGCCAAGCCCACAGCACATCAATAAACAAAGGCGATAAAAAATAATCAATGCAAAACAGTTAAAATAAAATAAAACTCAAAAACAAAAAATACACAATAAGCAATATGAATAACAATAACATACAGCATTTAAAAACCAATGGCCGGGCCAAATGTAATAATTAAAATTTAAAATGCTGGGCATGAACACGGTAAGGTAAGCTAGGATAGGGTTTTCAAAGAAAGATGAGGGCGCGCAGACAATCCTAAGTCAATATTAAAGTGCATTTGAGGACATATTGCTAAGAGTTTTCCTATTCTGGGAAGGCACACTGGAACAACCACATTTTCAGGCTCCTCCTAAAGACTGCCAGCATTTGGGGCATGTCTGATGTCCTTAGGGAGTGAATTCCAGAGTCGAGGGGCCACCACCGAGAAGGCCTTCTCCCTCGTCCCCACCAATCGCGCCTGCGAAGGAGGTGGGAGCGAGAGCAGGGCCTCTCCAGATGATTGAAGAGATTGTGTGGGTTCGTACACAGAAATGCTTACAGGACAGGAAGGGGCAGCGGAGGGAGAGGACCCTTCCTCAAACCATTAGACCAGGCAGGGAAAACTTCAGCCCTCTGGGTGTTTTTGGACTTTAACTCCCATAATTCCTAACAGCCAGTAGGTGGTACAGCAGGTTAAACTGCTAAGCTGCTGAACTTGCTGACCGAAAGGTCGGTGGTTCGAATCTGGGTAGTGAGGTGAGCTCCCGCTGTTAGCCCCAGCTTCTGCCAACCTAGCAGTTCAAAAACATGCAAATGTGAGATCAATAGATACCACTCTGGCAGGAAAGTAACAGCGCCCCATGCAGTCATATCAGCCACATGACCTTGGAGGCGTCTAAGGACAATGGCCACATGACCTTGGAGGCATCTAAGGACAACGCTGGCTCTCCGGCTTAGAAATGGAGATGAGCACCACCTGCCAGAGTCCCAACACAATTAGAATTAATATCAGAGAAAGCTTTACCTTTACTTTACTATGACCAAAATATCCCTCCTCCAAGGTTGTTGTCCTTCCCAACAACGGACTCTTGCCTCCCTCGAAGGTGACAAGCAACCGGGATCACAAGGCCTCCTTCCCCTCTGAAGCTTTCCTTGTGAGTGGAAAAACTGGCTAGGTGCCACCCGATAAACAAAACCAGCCTCCAGGCCCCCAAAGATTGTCCCATTTGGTCCATGTCCCGTATGAAGGCTCCTGGCGGAAGAAGAGCCTAATGCGTTTCCCAGGAGAGCATAGCTCCCAGGCACCACAAAGCGTATCATCCCCAGGAAACTGGTTTTGCACCTCCAAAAACCGGTTTCGCTGGAATGCAGCCAATCTGCCAGAGAAAACACCAGAGCTTTGGGGGCCTTCAGTCCTACAGGTGATTTTGACTTACTGGCTTATTGGCTGTTAGGAATTGTAGGAGTTGAAGTCAAGAACACTTGCAGGACGGAAGTTTGTCCATGCTTGCTATTGAGAGTGTCCTAATCTACTGCATGGATTGGTAATGGCACAGTGGCAGATAGGAAAGTGCTCCAAAGGGTCACCACTTCTGCACAGAAAAGCATTGGTTGCCCTCTTTGGAAAGCAAGAGAGCGGTCTACCCCACCTGTTTAAGGAGCTCCATTGGCTGCCGTTCATTTTCCGATCCCAATTCAAGGTGCAGGTTCCGACCTACAAAGCCCTGAACGGTTTGGGACCCGCCTACCTGCGTGATCACATTTCTGTGTACGAACCCATACAATCTCTTCGTTCATCTGGAGAGGCCCTGCTCATGCTCCCACCTCCCTTGCAGACGCAATTGGTAGGGACGAGGGAGAGGGCCTTCTCCATGGTGGCCCCCTGACTCTGAAACTCACTCTCCAAGGATATCAGACAAGCCCCCACATTGGCAGTCTTTAGGAGGAGCCTCAAAACGTGGCTGTTCCAGTGTGCCTTCCCTGAATAAAGGAAACAATCCCCTGCAAATACTCTGAGAAGCACTTTAATTACCCGTTGGGTTGCTCTTTACTTTTTATTTAAAACCCTCCTAATAGATACATCCTCTGTTCATGTCCAGCATTTATTTTTAAAGTTTTAACTATTACATCTGGCCCAGCCATAGGTTTTTAATTTTTTGTGTGTTATTGTCTATTTGTGAGTTATGTTAATTGTAATGTTATTGGAGCCCCCGGTGGCGCAGTGGGTTAAAGCACTGAGCTGCTGAGCTTATTGAATGAAAGGTCGCAGGTTTGATCCCGGGGAGCGGCGTGAGCTTCCGCTGTCAGCCCTAGCTTCTGCCAACCTAGCAGTTCAAAAACATGCAAATGTGAGTAGATCAATAGGTACCGCTCCGGCGGGAAGGTAAGGGCGCTCCATGCAGTCATGCTGGCCACATGACCTTGGAGGTGTCTACGGACAACGCTGGCTCTTCGGCTTAGAAATGGAGATGAGCACCACACCCCAGAGTCAGACATGACTGGACTTAATGTCAGGGGACTACCTTTACCTTAATGTTTATTTTACTTATTGCTTGTTGTTTTATTATTGATTGTTATTTTTGATGTACTGTTGGGCTTGGCCTCATGTAAGCCACTCCGAGTCCCTTGGGGAGATGGTGGCGGGGTATAAATAAAGTATTATTATTATTACTATATGTGATCTATAGTAACTGTACTGTTTTTGTTTATTGCTTTCTTGTTTTATTGATGTGTTGTTGGGCTTGGCCTCATGTAAGCTGCTCCGAGTCTCTTGGGGAGATGGTGGCAGAGTATAAATAAATTATTATTATTATTATTATTATTATTATTATTATTATTATTATATGTGATCTATATTAATTGTATTGTTTTTGTTTATTGCTTTCTTGTTTTATTGATGTGTTGTTGGGCTTGGCCTCTTGTAAGCCGCTCCGAGTCTCTTGGGGAGATGGTGGTGGGGTATAAATAAAGTATTATTATTATTATTATTATATGTGATCTATAGTAATTGTATTGTTTTTGTTTATTGCTTTCTTGTTTTATTGATGTGGGCTTGGCCTCATGTAAGCCATTCCGAGTCCCTTGGGGAGATGGTGGCGGGGTATAAATAAAGTATTATTATTATTATTATTATTATTATTATTATTATATGTGATCTATATTAATTGTATTGTTTTTGTTTATTGGTTTTATTGATGTGTTGCTGGCCCTGGCCTCATGTAAGCCGCACCGAGTCTCTTAGGGAGATGGTGGCGGGATATTAAAAAGTATTATTATTATTATTATTATTATTATTATTATTATTATTAGCTCAGAACACTAAGTTGCTGTGAGTTTTCCAGGCTGTCTGGCCATGTTCCAGAATCATTCTCTCCTGATGTTTTGCCCACATCTGCGAGGTCTGTTGGAAACTACCCAAGTGAAATATATATCTGTGAAATGTCCAGGGTAGGAGGAAGGACTCTTGTCTGTTTGTATGTCCTCAAATGCACTTTAATATTGATTTAGGACAGTCGTTGCGCCCTCATCTTTCTTTGAAAACCCTATCCTAGCTTATCTTACCTTGTTCATGCCCAGAATTTTAAATTTTAATTATTACATTTGGCCCGGCCGTTGGTTTTTAAATGCTATACATTATTGTTATTGATATTGCTTATTGTGTATTTTTTGTTTTTGAGTTTTATTTTAACTGTTTTGTATTGATTATTTGTTATCGCCTTTGTTTATTGATGTGCTGTGGGCTTGGCCTCATATAAGCCGCACCGAGTCCCTTGGGGAGATGGTAGCGGGGTACAAATAAAGTTTTATTATTATTACTAGCTGTACCCGCCACGCGTTGCTGTGGCCAACCTTCCCTCTTTCTCTTCTTCTTTCCCTTCTTCCTTCCATCCTTCACTCCCTCCCTCCTTCCTTCCCCTCTTTCCTTCTCTTCTTCCTTCCTTCGCTATCTCTTTCCTTCCTTCCCCCCCTTTTCTGTCTCTTCTGCTGTCTCTCTTTTCTTTCTTCTATCTTTCCTTCTTTCCTTCTCTCCCTCTTTCTCTACATCTTCCCCTTTCTTTCTTCCCTCTTTCCTTCCTTCCCTCCCGTCTTTCCTTCTCTTCTCCCGTCCTTTTCTATCTCTTTCTTTCCTTCCCCTTTTTCTTTCTCTTCTGTTGTCTCTTTCCTTTTTCTCTCTTTCCTTCTTTCCTTCCCTCCCTTTCTCTACATCTTCCCCCTTCCTTAGCTCCCTCTTTCCTTCCTTCTTTTCCTTTCCTTCTCTCCTTCCTTCCTTCTCTAACTTTCCTTCCCCCTTTTTCTTTCCCTCCCTCTTTCTCTCCTTCCTTCCTTCTCTTACCTCTTTCCTTCCTTCCATTTCTCTTTGCTTCCATGCTTTCTTCTCCCTTTCCTTCTTTCTTCCGCTCCCTCTTTCTTTTCCTTCCTTCCTTCCTTTCTTTTTCTTTCTTTCTTTTTCTCCCCTTCCCTCCCTCTTTCTTCCCTTTTTTTCTCTATTGTCATTTAGCTTTCTGTCATTTGGCTTTTTGGGGCTTTTGAAGTCCCTTCTGCTGTGTTTTTTTTAGTGTTTTTATGAGTGAAGGACATACATTGGGTTGTTAGGTGTCTTGTGTCCAAATTTGATGTCAATTTTCCCAGCGGTTTTTGAGTTCTGTGAATACCACAAACGAACATTACATTTTTATTTATATAGATTTGGAGCAGGTGTAAATGTTGCAATTGGCCAGCTTGATTAGCACTGAATGGCCTTGCAGCTTCAAAGCGTGGCTGCTTCCTGTCTTGGGGAATCCTTTGTTGGGAGGTATTAGCTGGTCCTGATTGCTTCATGTCTGGAATTTCCCTATTTTTTTTTAGTGTTGCACCATGTCAGAGTACACAGAGAAGCCACTAAAATCCACAAGCATGTGGACAATTTCAACAGAAAGGAGGAAACCATGAAAATAAGCAAAATCCAGCTATCAATATTTTTAAAAACTCTAAAATTAGGACAGTAAATAAAGAACAACGCCTGCTCTAACGTCTTAGGAGCTCAACAGGCTCCTATGATAATTAAGAGCCAAGATCCACAAAGATCCACATTCTCTGTTTCCTAACTCATGTGACATCCTCCAGCAGATACTTTCCCTGTATATTTCGCATAACAAACACCCAGAGGACATTGCTGTGTATTTATATCTCAGGTCAGCTCTTCCTCAAAGCTTCCAGACTTTCATGGGGTGAGACAGATTCCTTTTGTTTTCCCCTTTTCCCATTGCTAAACATTTCCCATCCGGTTTACAGCTGTACCGTAGCCAAGAAAAGCTGCTCAAGCTCAATTTTCGAAGGCAACATTCCATAATACCAAGCCTCCTGCTATGATTTTTAAAAGTCCGTAATTTGCAATTTGGAACTCAGTTTCAGGCGGATGCACAAGACTTTGGGTTTGTCCACACTGCTGAATGAATGCGGTATGACACTGTTTAACTGCCATGGCTCAATGATGTCAAATCCCAGGAGTTACAGTTTGGCAAGATCCTTTCCTGCCAAACTATTACTATTATTATTATTACTAGCCGTCCCCTGCCATGCGTTGCTGTGGCCCACTTGGGGGTTCTGTGTGGGAGGTTTGGCCCCATTCTACCGTTGGTGGGTTTCAGAATGCTCTGTGATTGTAGGTGAACTATAAATCCCAGCAACTACAACTCCCAAATGTCAAGATTCTATTTTCCCCAAACTCCACCAGTGTTCACATTTGGGCATATTGAGTATTCTTGTAGAGTTTGGTCCAGATCCATCATTGTTTGAGTCCACAGTGATCTCTGGATGTAGGTGAACTATAACTCCAAAACCAAAGGACACTGCCCACCAAACCCTTCCAGTATTTTCTGTTGGTCATGGGAGAACTGTGTGCCAAGTTTAGTTCAATTCCATCGTTGGTGGGGTTCAGAATGCTCTTTGATTGTAGGTGAACTATAAATCCCAGCAAATGCAACTCCCACATGACAAAATCAATTTTTTTTAGTGAAGGACATACATTGACCTGATAGGTGTCTTGTGTCCAAATTTGGTGTCAATTCGTCCAGTGGTTTTTCAGTTCTGTTAATCCCACAAACGAACATTACATATTTATTTATATAGATGTTATTGTTGCTATTGTTATTCCATTGTTGCTACTGTTGTTGTTATTATGTTCATTTATATTATGTTATTGTTGTTATTGTTATTCCAGTGTTGCTATTGTTATTACATTGTTCCTACTGTTGTTATTATGTTCGTTTATATTATTATGTCATTGTTGCTATTGTTATTCCAGTGTTGTTCTTCTTGTTGTTGTTATTATGTTCATTTAAAGTATTATGTTATTGTTGTTATTGTTATTCCAGTGTTGCTACTGTTGTTGTTATGTTCATTTATATTATCATGTTATTATTGTTATTGTTATTCCAGTGTTGCTATTGTTGTTATTATTATTATGTTCATTTACATTATTATGAAGGAGGGAGCAACCTTGTTTTCTGCTTCCCTGGAGACTAGGACAAGGAACAATGGCTTCAAATTACAAGAAAGGAGATTCCATCTGAACATGAGGAAGAACTTCCTGACTGTGAGAGCTGTTCAGCAGTGGAACTCTCTGCCTCAGAGTGCGGTGGAGGCTCCTTCTTTGGAAGCTTTTAAACAGAGGCTGGATGGCCATCTGTCAGGGGTGCTTTGAATGCAATATTCCTGCTTCTTGGCAGGGGGTTGGACTGGATGGCCCATGAGGTCTTTTCCAACTCTTATGATTCTATGTTATTGTTATTCCAGTGTTGCTATTGTTGTTTTTATTATTATGTTCATTTATATTATTGTTATGTCATTGTTGCTATTGTTATTCCATTGCTGCTACTGTTGTTATTATGTTCATTTATATTATTATGTTATTGTTATGTTATTGTTGTTCCATTGTTGCTACTGTTGTTGTTATTATGTTCATATATATTATGTTATTGTTGTCATTCCAGTGTTGCTATTGTTGTTGTTATTATGTTCATTTATATTATTATGTTATTGTTGTTATTGTTATTTCAGTGTTGCTATTGTTGTTATTATTATGTTCATAGAATCATAGAGTTGGAAGAGACCTCATGGGCCATCTAGTCCAACCACCTACCAAGAAGCAGGAATATTGCATTCAAATCACTCCTGACAGATGGCCATCCAGCCTCTGTTTAAAAGCTTCCAAAGAAGGAGCCTCCACCACACTCTGGGGCAGAGAGTTCCACTGCTGAACGGTTCTCAGTCAGGAACTTCTTCCTAATGTTCAGATGGAATCTCCTTTCTTGTAGTTTGAAGCCATTATTCTGTGTCCTAGTCTCCGGGGAAGCAGAAAACAAGCTTGCTCCCTCCTCCCTGTGACTTCCTCTCATTCCTTCATTCAAATTATTGTTATGTTATTGTTGCTATTGTTATTCCAGTGTTGTTATTGTTATTATCATGTTTATTCATACCCCACTTTTTTCTCCACAAGGAGTCTTAAAGCAGCCTGCAGTTTAAAATATAACATTAAAACAGAATTAAATATCAGTGGTTACCTGGAGGATGCCTCCAGGCAACAAAGCCCAGGCTACCTCTATGCAGAGACCCTCACTGATTGACTTTGCAGTTTCATGACTACTCAATGCTATTCAGGGTTGCTAATTACAACAATCACACTTGCTTTAAACAAACAAGGGTTCTTACTCCCACCCTGGGCATCATTCCACAGGTATATATTTTTAAATTCTTGTGTGTTATTGTCTAAGTGAGTTATACTAATTGTATTGTTTATTTTGCTTATTGCTTGTTATTTTTATTGATGTGCTGTTGGGCTTGGCCTCATGTAAGCCGCTCGGAGTCCCTTGGGGAGATGGTGGCGAGGTATAAAGTTTTATTATTATTATTATTATTATTATTAGATACACTCCAATTGCCTCATTTCCAACAGACCTCATAACAAACCTCTGAGGATGCCATTAGCCACAGATACCAGTGAAATGCCAGGAGAGAATGCTACTGGAACATGGCCCTACAGACTGAAAAACAGGCTGTAGGGCCATGCTCCAGTAGCATTCTCTCCTGACATTTCACCGGTATCTGCAGCTAATGGCACTCTCAAGAGGTTTGTTATGAGGTCTGTTGGAAATGAGCACTGAATGGCCTTGCAGCTTCAAAGCGTGGCTGCTTCCTGCCTGGGGGAATCCTTTGTTGGGAGGTGTTCGCTGGTCCACATTTTCAGCTTTGAACCAGGATATATGGCAGTGTGGACTCAGATAATCCCGTTCAAAGCAGATATTGTAGGATTTCCTGCCTTGATATTCTAGGTTATCTATGGAAGTGTGGAAGGGCCCTGAGGATGCCAGCGACAGATGCAGGCGAAACGTCAGGAGAGAATGCTACATGGCCCTACAGCCTTAAAAACACTGAATAAAATCCCACATTTTCAGCTTTGAACCAGGCTATATGGCAGATAATCCAGTTCAAAGCAGATATTGTAGAATTTCCTGTCTTGATGTAAGTATGGAAAGGCCCTGAGGATGCCTGCCACAGATGCAGGCAAAACGTCAGGAGAGAATGCTACCAGAACATGGTCATACAGCCCTAAAAACTCACAGCAACCCAATGGAATATATTTTGTTTGGGGGGAGTCAGGTGGAGCCTCTTTGTTTTCCAACAGAGGCTGGCTGGCCCTCTGTCGGGAGGGCTTGAGCAGTGCTCTGCTGCCTGGCTGAATGGGGCTAAACTGGATGGCCTTTGGGGGTCCCCTTCCAGCAGAAGGATATCATGGGTATCCAAACGTGGCTATGATGCCTATGAGGCTTCCAATCAGAGGCTGGCTGGCCCTCTGTCTGGAGGGCTTGTGCAGTGTCCTGCTGCCTGGCTGAATAGGGTTGAACTGGATGGCCTTTGGGGTCCCCTTCCAGCAGGATACCATGGATATCCAAACGTGGCTATGATGCCTATGTTTGGACTAGGCGAGGCTTCCAATCAGAGCCTGGCTGGCCCTCTGTCTGGAGGGCTTGAGCGGTGTCCTGCTGCCTGGCTGAATGGGGTTGAACTGGATGGCCTTTGGGGTCCCCTTCCAGCAGGATACAATGGATATTCAAACGTGGCTATGATGCCTATGTTTGGACTAGGTGAGGCTTCCAATCAGAGGCTGGCTGGCCCTCTGTCTGGAGGGCTTGAGCAGTGTCCTGCTGCCTGGCCGAATGGGGTTGAACTGGATGGCCTTTGGGGTCCCCTTCCAGCAGGATACCATGGATATCCAAACGTGGCTATGATGCCTATGTTTGGACTAGGTGAGGCTTCCAATCAGAGCCTGGCTGGCCCTCTGTCTGGAGGGCTTGAGCGGTGTCCTGCTGCCTGGCCGAATGGGGTTGAACTGGATGGCCTTTGGGGTCCCCTTCCAGCAGGATACCATGGATATCCAAACGTGGCTATGATGCCTATGTTTGGACTAGGTGAGGCTTCCAATCAGAGCCTGGCTGGCCCTCTGTCTGGAGGGCTTGAGCAGTGTCCTGCTGCCTGGCTGAATGGGGTTGAACTGGATGGCCTTTGGGGTCCCCTTCCAGCAGGATACCATGGATATCCAAACGTGGCTATGATGCCTATGTTTGGACTAGGCGAGGCTTCCAATCAGAGCCTGGCTGGCCCTCTGTCTGGAGGGCTTGAGCGGTGTCCTGCTGCCTGGCTGAATGGGGTTGAACTGGATGGCCTTTGGGGTCCCCTTCCAGCAGGATACAATGGATATTCAAACGTGGCTATGATGCCTATGTTTGGACTAGGTGAGGCTTCCAATCAGAGGCTGGCTGGCCCTCTGTCTGGAGGGCTTGAGCAGTGTCCTGCTGCCTGGCCGAATGGGGTTGAACTGGATGGCCTTTGGGGTCCCCTTCCAGCAGGATACCATGGATATCCAAACGTGGCTATGATGCCTATGTTTGGACTAGGTGAGGCTTCCAATCAGAGCCTGGCTGGCCCTCTGTCTGGAGGGCTTGAGCGGTGTCCTGCTGCCTGGCCGAATGGGGTTGAACTGGATGGCCTTTGGGGTCCCCTTCCAGCAGGATACCATGGATATCCAAACGTGGCTATGATGCCTATGTTTGGACTAGGTGAGGCTTCCAATCAGAGCCTGGCTGGCCCTCTGTCTGGAGGGCTTGAGCAGTGTCCTGCTGCCTGGCTGAATGGGGTTGAACTGGATGGCCTTTGGGGTCCCCTTCCAGCAGGATACCATGGATATCCAAACGTGGCTATGATGCCTATGTTTGGACTAGGTGAGGCTTCCAATCAGAGCCTGGCTGGCCCTCTGTCTGGAGGGCTTGAGCGGTGTCCTGCTGCCTGGCTGAATAGGGTTGAACTGGATGGCCTTTAGGGTCCCCTTCCTGTAATAGGATCCCATAGCGGGCCTTCTTTCCTCCCTCCCTCCCTTCCAAGCCCTTACCGTTCCTCTTCCCTTCTTGCTTCCCTTCCTTCTCCCTTTCCTTCCGTCCTCTGCGAAGAAGGGCCAGGCCAAGCCGGCCTCGCCCTGCCCGCTCTTCCTCCTCCTTGGCGCCAGGGGGCGGGGCCACGACACCAAGCAGCATCAAGAAGGCGGGGCCTACGCCGGAAGCCCGCGCACGGGCCGACGGGGAATGTAGTCCTGTAGCCCCTTGCAACCGGATACAGCTTCTTCTTCCCCTGGAATTGCAGTTTTGGCAAGGCCTCTCTCTTTGGACCAGGCCTGAGCTAAATTTGGATGACAGGCTTGGCCTGCCCAGGAAATTAGGAGATAGAGAGAGGGCTAGAAGAAGAGAAACATGCCCTGGCAGATAATGGGAAAGGCAGTCAAGAACCAACATTGATGGAAGCCAATAGTAGAAAACAACTTAAAGAGCAAACAACAAAGAGGGAATGTTGTAAAAAGACAAGAGAAAACTGGCCAAAGAAGGCTCTTCATGGAGAATTCCTGGAAAACATTGAGAGCAAAACTGACAAGGACTTCTGTCTGAATTTGGAAGGCCAAGAGTAGTTCGACATGTTCATTTTATGTAACTTTTTCTGGCTTGTGCTCCCATTGGTTCTTTGTCGCAGGCACATGGTATTTGTGGTACAAGTTCCAATTGATCATCTGAGCAACTGCCTCTGCTTGCAGTTTGTCTGTGCGATCTTTTTGCAGCAGCTGAGGATGAACAAAATCTGGCTACCAGTATTAAAAAACCCTAAAATTACAACAACAAAACAGCAGAGAGGAAACAACCAGGCACATCTTAACACCTCTCAACAGAACATTTTCCCAGGCTCAGCCAGGCCTTCAAATGCTATTGAAGGTGGTCAGCTGAAACATTCACACCTAGCTTCAGCAGAGAGCTCTTTGCCCCACCCCAGTCATTCTACAGATATATAAACCCGTTTTCCTATTTCCAACAGACCTCACTACCTCTGAGGATGCTTGCCATAGATGCAGGCGAAACGTCAGGAGAAATGCCTCTAGAACATGGCCCTATAGCCCAAAAAAACCTACAAGAACCTAGTGATTCCAGCCATGAAAGCCTTCAACAATACAGATGTGATCTATTGTTTCATCTGCTTCCTTGCAGAGTCTACACTTGGGATCTGTCGTCGACTTTTCAATTCTGGCTTTGATGGCTTTAATAATAATAATAATAGTAATAATATTTTATTTATACCCCGCTACCATCTCCCCAAGGGACTCGGTGTGGCTTACATGATCAATAACAAAAGCATTAACAAAAACAATCAATACAATACAATTAATATATATTACATAAACAGTAAACAATAACACACAAGCATTTAAAAACCTATGGCCGGGCCAAATGTAATAGTTTAAAATTTAAAAAATAATGCTGGGCATATACAAGGTAGGATATCATGTCTATGAAGCAATATGGTATAGGGATTTCAAGGAGAGATGAGGGAATGCAGTCACTCCTAAATTGGTGGTAAAGTGCATTTAGAGGACATATTACTGAGAGTTTTCCTTATTCTGGAAAGGCACAACAACCATGTTTTCAGGCTCCTCCTAAAGACTGCCAGAGTTGGGGCATGTCTGATGTCCTTGGGGAGTGAGTTCGAGTCGGGAGGCCACCACCGAGAAGGCCCAGAGATTTCAATTGGTACTACAGGCGGCAGCCAGGTTACTAACTGGTGCGACTTACAGAGAGCAGTCAACCCTCCTGTTTAAGGAGCTCCACTGGCTGCTGTTCATTTTCTGATCCCAATTCAAGGGGCAGGTTCTTACCTACAAAACCCTGAACGGTTTGGGACCTGCCTACCGCATTTCTGTTTACGAACCCACACGATCTCTTCGATCATCTGGAGAGGCCCTTCCGCGCTCTAACCTCCTTCGCAGGCGCGATTGGCAGGGATGAGGGAGAGGGCCTTCTCGGTGGTGCCCCCCCCCCCCCGACTCTGGAACTCACTTCCCAAGGACATCAGACATGCCCCAACTCTGGCAGTCTTTAGGAGGAGCCTGAAAACGTGGTAGTTCCAGTGTGCCTTCCCAGAATACGGAAAACTCTCAGTAATATGCCCTCTAAATGCACTTTACCACCAATTTATTTATTATTTTTATTATTATTTACTTTGCTTGTATACCGCAGTTTCTCAGCCCGTAGGCGACTCAATGCGGTTCACAACAAGAGCAAAAAGTCAATCCAACAACATACAAAATTTAAAAAACCATTAACAACATAATATACATGGTAATAACACATCAATACCAACACATTAACAAATCGTGATCCAATTCATCATCCATAATTCTGTTCCTATATTCATCCACCGTATACATTGCACTGTTTATCTGAACGCCTGTTCAAACAGCCAGGTTTTTAGTTTTCTTCGAAACACCATTAACGAAAGGGCTGATCTAATGTCCATGGGAAGGGCGTTCCACAGCCGAGGGGCCACCACAGAGAAGGCCCTGTCCCTTGTCCCCGCCATCCGTGCTTGTGACGCAGGCGGGATCGAGAGCAGAGCCTCCCCAGAAGATCTTAGAGTCCTGGTGGGTTCATAGGCAGAGATACGTTCGGATAGGTAGCTTGGGCCAGAACCGTTTAGGGCTTTATAGGCCAACACCAGCACTTTGAATTGAGCCCGGTAGCAAATCGGCAGCCAGTGGAGCTGGTGTAGCAGAGGAGTTGTATGCTCCCTGCGCTTCGCTCCTGTTAATATCATGGCTGCTGAGCATTGGACTAGTTGGAGCTTCCGAGCCGTCTTCAAAGGCAACCCCACGCAGAGAGCGTTGCAGTAGTCTAAACGGGATGTAACCAGAGCGTGGACTACCGTGGCCAAGTCAGCCTTCCCAAGGAATGACTGCCTTCCCTCATCTCTCCTTGAAAACCCTATTCCAGTTATATCCTACCTCGTTCATGCCCAGCGTTATTTTTTAAATTTTAAACTATTCCATTTGGCTCGGCCATAGGTTTTTAAATGCTTGTGTGTTACTGTTTACTGTTTGTTTATGTAATTTATATTAATTGTATTGTATTGATTTTTTTCGTTAATGCTTTTGTTATTGATGTATTGTGGGCTTGGCCTCATGTAAGCCGCACCAAGTCCATTGGGGAGATGGTAGCAGGGTATAAATAAAGTTTTTATTATTATTAAAATCATCAAAGCCAGAACTGAAAAGTCGACAACAGATCCCAAGTGTAGACTCTGCAAGGAAGCAGATGAAACAATAGATCACATCCTCAGCTGCTGCAAAAAGATCGCACAAACTACAAGCAGAAGCATAATACAGTTGCTCAGATGATCAATTGGAACTTGCACCACAAATACCATCTGCCTGTAACAAAGAACTGGTGGGAGCACAAGCCAGAAAAAGTTACAGAAAATGAACATGTCAAACACCTCTGGGACTTCCGAATTCAGACAGAGTTTTGGAGCACAATACTCCTGACCTCATGATAGTGGGGGAAAAAGTATGGATTGTCGATGTTGCAATCACAGGTGACAACAGAATTGATGAGAAGCAACTGGAAAAGCTGACACAATACGAGGATTGAAAGACAGAACTGCAAAGACTCTGGCACAAGCCAGCAAAGGTGATCCCAGTTATGATAGGCACACTGGGTGCAGTGCCTCAAGACCTTGGATGCACTCAAAAATAATCAACATTGACAAAATTGCCATCTGTCAGCTGCCAATGACCACCCTTCTCTGATGTGCACACATTATTCACTGATACATAACACAGTCCTAGATACTTGGGAAGGGTCCATGTGATCGAATACAAAAGCCAGCAGAGTTATCTTGTTTGCTGTATATTAATCTTGTTGTATATTAAATAATAATAATAGCAATAATACCTAACTTTCAATAAAAATTACTGTGCTTTCATAGACATAATAATAGAAATAATAATACCTAGCTCTCGACACAAAAATAATGTGTTACATAGACATTAGAATGACATAATAATTATGATACTCAGCTATCCACACAAAATTAATTTGCTTCATAGACATGATGATGATGATGATGATAATGGTACCTAGCTCTCAACACAAAATTAATGTCTTTTATAGACATAATAGTAATAATGATAATAATAATAATGGTACATAGCTCTCAACTCAAAATTCCTTTGTTTCACAGACATAGTAGTAGTAGTAGTAGTAGTAGTAGTAATGGTAGCAGCTGCCAACACAAAATTTATGTGTTTCATAGATATAATAATAATAATAATAATAATAAGCAGCTCTCAACACAAAATTCCTTTGTTTCATATACATAATAGTAGTAGTAGTGGTATGTGGCTCCCAGCACAAAATGAATGTGTTTCAGAGACATAATAATAATTATATGCAGCTCTCAACATAAAATTAATGTTTCATAGACATAATAATGATGATGATACCCAGCTCTCAGCACAAATTTAATGTGTTTGATAGGCACCCAATGCACCTGGACTGATGATGAAGTGATCTTCAGTCCGAGCGCATTGGGTGTCTATGGAACACATGCATTTTGTGTTGAGAGCTGGGTACCATTGTTGTTGTTACTATTACTACTACCACTACTACGATTGTGTCCAATGTTTTAAATAATGATGAGCCTGAAACCAGCTTTGCCTCCATGGCACTCTCTGGAAGCCCAGGTACCACTCTCTCAGCCGTATTGATTATCAGAGTATTTTGGGATCCCGGGAAAGGGATGCCTAGTCCCTTATCTGCACAGTCATCAGGCAATGGGCAACGAGAAGGCATTGAGTTACACTGAAGTTGTGTCTGAACATGGGCCAGCCGCAAGTTATGCATGTAAACACATTAAAGTATGTAAAGTTGCACAACAGAGAAGAGTGGAAAATATACAGAGGCTGGGTGTTTTTCCAGCACTTGAGAGAGATTTCTGGATGAGAAGCATGTGACGGAACCTCTTTATGAACAATCGGCTCCTTGTCAGGAGGGACTCCAAGGAGCTCCTCCTGGAAAGAGCCAGAGAAAAGGGGAGAAAAGGACCTGGAGTTCTGCTTTGAATCTTCAAAACATCAAGCTTCCAATTTAGAAAATTATAAAATTCAACGCATCCATGTCACAGGGAGTATTTTGGCACCAAAAGCCTAATCAATGATGGCTAGTTTAGGATTTTGAAAGATCAAAGCACTCAACAAATGCGCTGCAAACAAAGTCCTATTGAAATGGACAATCTCATTGGGTATCATGCTTTGAATCCATTTTCCCCATTGCTAAGGACTGGATCAACAGTGTCAAATAATGAATCTTGGAATGTGTTATATGGTCAGTGTAGACACATATCATGCTGTTTGAACTGCCTTATTTAATAGTGTAGATGCAGCCTGTAATAACAGGAGCTTTTTTGTTGAGTTCCAGGGCCAGAGAAGCAAATGGCGAAAACAGACAAATGGTCTGCCTCAGGGGAATGTGCTTGCTCCATCACATTTACACAATTTACACTGCCAGAAAGGACAAAGAGTTTCATCTATGCTGACGATCATGCCAGCATCACTCAAGCAGGGAGCTTTGAAATGGTTGAACAGAAGCTATCAGAAGCTTTAGGTGCTCTTATTGCCCATTACAGGGAAAAACCAGCTAATTCCTAATTCAGCTAAAACGCAGATGTGTGCTTTTCACCTTAACAACAGACAAGCATCTCGAGCTGAGGGATACCATGATGGAATCGCACTGGAACATTGCAGCACACCCAAATACCTGGGAATCACTCTTGACCATGCTCTGACTTATAAGAAGCACTGCTTGCATATCAAACAAAAAGTGGATGCTAGAAATAATATCCTACGGAGCTGTCTGGCACAACCTGGGGATCACTACCAGATACAGTGAGGATATCTGCCCTTGTGCTTTGCTACTCTGCTGCTGAGTATGCATGCTCAGTGTGCAATACAGCTCACCACGTTCAAACAGTGGATGTGGCTCTTAATGAGACATGACGCATTATCACAGGATGTCTATGCCCCACACCACTGGAGAAATTACCCTGTTTAGCTGGTATTGCACCACCTAACATCTGCCAGGAAGTAGCAGCCTATAATGAAAGGACCAAGTGAGTGTCATCTCTGGCCCATCCTCTGTTCAGATATCAGCCGGTATGCCAATGGCTTCAATCAAGAAATGGCTTCCTAAGTTCGAGAGAGATACTCACAGGAACACCTCAGCAAACAAGAATCCAAAAGTGGCAGGTTAAAACCAGCAGTTTAATTAGTGCCTGAGACCAGATGAGAAACTCCCTCCTGGGCACACAGAAGATTGGGCGACCTAGAAGACGCTGAACAGACTGCGCTCTGGCACCACGAGATGCAGAACCAACCTTAAGATATGGGGCTTCAAAGTCGAGCCCATGACATGCGAGTAAGGAGAAGAGCAAACCACAAACCACCTACTACAGTGCAACCTGAGTCCTGCCACAATGGAGGACCTTCTCGCAGTGACACCAGAGGTGCTCCAAGTGGCCAGCTCCCGGTCAAAGGACATTTAGCAAAATGCCAAGTTTAAAACTTTGTTTTTGCTTTTAAATACATGTTAACTGTACCCTCAACTCACTTCTGACATGAAAAATAATTAGTCTGTAATCCATGCTGAACTTCTCCATCAAAGAAACAAACAAACAAAAAACTCCAAGGACTTCTGCTAGTAATTTCAATTGATACTTTTAATGAGAGACATTATAATGAGAATACACACCAAGAAATTAGAGAGCTAGAAAGATTAGAACTCTCAGCAGAAAGCTGCAGAAAGGCAAAGAACAAACTCAAAAGGAGGCTGCTTTCAGTACAAACAGCAACTTGCATCAGTTTATTTACAATCCTGTGCTGTGCTTTAAAAAAAGGAAAATATTGTGAATAAGGGTGACATACACTCTCAGCCTCCCAAAGACCCTAACCAAAGACAAATTCCTTCATGTTGCCTGCATTGCGAATGAGAAAGAGGCAGGTTTGGAACTTGCAGAGCATATCCAACAAACCCTGGAAGGCCAAATCCAGCAGGCGGTCACTTGTGGACTCTTCCATATCACCAACACCCAGGTTTAAATCCATGCCTTGACAATTTTCCATCTAAATGTGACTTTCTAAAGCAATGCAGTAAAGGCAAGTTAGGAAGGGGAATGTGGCAACCTGCTCCCCATAGGCATGTTCCACCTCGCACGGAGGTTCTGAAGAGGCAAAGCAATAGGCCTGACTCCTGGAGATGCACACACATGGCAGCAATGCAGTCAAAAGAAAGGCGAAGGGTTGCTGTCAAGCTGGCAAAATATAGGGAAAAGCATTCGCCCGGGCCCAGGGTTAGAGTGAGCCGTCTTGCCCACTTTCCATGGGATTCCTCCTTTCTCAAAGCGACCCTCAGCCTTTACCAAAGGGAACCCTGAGGCTCCGTTGCATCTCAAATGCAGGCAGCGCTTCCTCATCCAGAAAGAAGGAAGGAGCCAGAGAGAGGCCTCCTGCTCCTTTGGCTCCCAGACCAAAGCCACTGAGGGATAATCGGTTCCCTCTCCAAAAGGCAATGAAAGAGCAGAAGCCCCTCAGCGCTTCACCCGTCGCTTCTCCAGTTCTTCTTGCACCCGCCGCCTCAGCGCCTCCTTCAATGCTGGCTCCAGTGGGTCCTGGGCACTGACCTTCTCCACCACCTCCTCCGGGTCATGCTCCTGAGGGAGAAGCAAAAGGAGAAGATGACGTAAAAGGAAGAAAGAGTGGCTGCAAAACATGTTGGACGAATGGGCTTATTAACAAAAGACCCTACTCATAAATGCACAGCAAAATAACTTATCAGCAGCAGCGTGACCCAGCATCAGTAGCCCAAAGTGACAAAAAGAACAAAAACACACAGACCAATGGTATCTGTTCCTTAGGAGGCTTTCCTTTATAGCAAAATAATATGGTTGCACTATTTATAAGAACTAGGTTTCCATAACACGAACAAAGTTCTTTATACTTCCTTCTTTGCTTCCACGTTGGGCTTCTTTCTCATGCAGAGGAACAGCTTCCTCTCACGGAGCCTCTTCTCACACCGAAGTTACATAGGAACTTCACACAGTAGTTTCATACACAGCAGCCTTCACACACTGGAGCTTTAAACACGAGGCTTCTCTCACACAGAAGTTTACCTCACGCTCTCCAGGACAACACTAGCTTTGGCCCACTGACTCTAACAGGCTTCGGCGTACTCATTCTCCTTAGGACTAGCTTTGGCCCACTGACTCTAACAGGCTTCGGCCTACTCACTCTCCTCAGGACTAGCTTTGGCCCACTGACTCTAACAGGCTTCGGCCTACTCACTCTCCTCAGGACTAGCTTTGGCCCACTGACTCTAATTTTAGCCTACTCACTCTCCTCAGGACGACACTAGTATGGCCCACTGACTCTACAGGTTTTGGCCTACTCACTCTCCTCAGGACTAGCTTTGGCCCACTGACTCTAACAGGCTTTGGCCTTCTAACTCTTTCAGTGCTTGATTCACACTTTTGTAATCAAAAATACCTAGTTAATTTTTAATATTTCTGACAAGGCACAGGGAGGAACTGCTTGGTGGTGGCTCCCAAACTCTTCGGACAGGAGGCAAGGTGGTGTTAGAATTGAGTAAACTACTTGGCGGATTCATGGATAATTGTAAAGTTAGGTTTCTCTCACTTCCTGTTGTCTTAGCTATGTTCTTATCTAGGAGTCATTTGTAAGTTGGATGTTTGTAACTCGGGAACTGCCTGTATGTATTTTATGTTTCAGTGGCTTCTCTGTGCAATCTGGCATGATGGTTGTCAGAATGTTGTCCAGGATTTCTGTGTTCTCAAATAATATGCTGTGCCCAGGCTAGTTCATCAAGTGCTCTGCTATGGCTGACTTCTCTGGGTGAATCAGTCTGCAGTGCTTTCCATCTTCCTTGACTCGTGTGTCTGGGCAATGCTTAAATGTCAGGAGAGCCCAAAAAACTCACAGCAACCCAGTCATTCCAGTCATGACAGCCTTCGACAACGCATTACGATTATAATCATACATGCTGCTACACAGCCAGACAGGTAAGTACCTGGTGCACAACAACGGAGGTAATCTTGCCACTGTCGGCCTCAAAGTCCAGGCAGAAGAGAGCCGGTCCATTGCCATCCGGATCCGTTCCGGAGCTGCTCTCGCTGGATCCCTCGTACTCCAGGCTTGTTGGGGCTTCTGCATGACCTGGAAAACAAAGAGGAAAGGTTGTAGAGGTGGGCCGCCTTTCCACAGATGCCAAGGGGCACCCTGCATTCACCCCAGGCCAACTCTTTTTTCTGAGTCCTGCAGGGCTGTTCTTTGGACACTTGTTTATTTATTTATTTGCTATATTTCTATACCGCCATTCTCAGCCCAAGGGCAACTCATGGCGGTTTACAAAATGGCACAATCTGATGCCCACAGCAATACAAGATAATTACACATTTAAAACATTTAACATAGATAAAATTCATTACAAATAACAGCAATAAAACATAATTTAAAATCGTAAGTCCTCCGCACTTCATTACCAATCATTATCCAGTCGCGTTGTCCAACTGTTCCGAGATCAGAGTTTAATAGTTACACTGCGTTTGGAAAAGCCTGCTCATATAGCCAGGTTTTGACTTTTTTGCGATACGTTAAGAGAGTGGGGGCCGATCTAATGTCCTTGGGGAGGGCATTCCACAACCAAGGGGCCACCGCTGAGAAGGCCCTGTCTCTCGTCCCTGCCAGTCGAGCCTGTGAAGATGACAGGACCGAGAGCAGGGCCTCCCTAGAAGATCTTAAATTCCTAGAGGGTTCATAAGGAGAGATACGTTCGGACAAGTAAGCAGTGCGGGAACCGTTTAGGGCTTTATAGGCTAAAGCCAGTACTTTGAATTGTGCTCAGTAGCAGATTGGCAGCCAGTGGAGCTGGCGCAACAGATGCGTTGTATGCTCCCTGGGCACCACTCCTGTTAGCAACCTGGCTGCCACCCATTGGACCATTTGAAGCTTCCGAACAGTCTTCAAAGGCAACCCTATGTAGAGAGTGTTGCAGTAGTCTATACAGGATGTAACCAGAGTGTGGAGGATTAATAACTCCCAAACTGCAGACCTGTGGGATCGTGATAGCACCCCATTTTGTCAGCGCAACTGCAAGGAATAGAGGGGGGAACCTACCTTTACGGCAGGGGTGGTAGACTGGCTGGTCGGGCTTCCGGGGCCGTGCTGGGGCTGGCGTGTGGCGCTTCTTCACTTTCTCTTTGGCTTGCTTCACTTCCCGGTCATAATCATCCCTGAAGCGGGAAAGGAGAGGACAGTGCAAGGCTTTTTATGAGACGCTTTGATGATGGCATAATAATAATAATAATAATAATAATAATAATAATAATAATAGTCCTAGACACTTGGGAAGTGTCAGATGTGCGATCCAAAGGCCAATATAGTGATCTTGTTTGCTGTGTACTAATCTTGTTGTGTATCAAAAAATAATAATAAAAACTGCACTCCAAACCAGAGCTGAAAGCTGGCACAACAAAGCCTTACATGGGCAGTTCCTTGAGAAGATTGAAGGAAAAGTTGACAAGGAGAAGACCTGGTGATGGCTCATGAATGGAACCCTGAAGAAGGAGACAGAAGGCCTGATTCTTGCAGCCCACGAGCAAGCCATCAGAACCAATGCCATTAAGGCCAGGATTGAAAAATCAGCGGATGATCCAAAATGCAGACTGTGCAAGGAAGCGGATGAAACCATGGACCATCTCCTCAGCTGTTGCAAGAAAATCGCACAGATGGACTACAAATAAAGACACAACTCTGTGGCCCAGATGATTCACTGGAACTTATGTCACAAGTACGACCTGTCAGCAGTAGAGAATTGGTGGGATCATAAATCTGCAAAGGTCGTGGAAAATGAACATACAAAAATACTGTGGGACTTTCGAATCCAAACTGACAAAGTTTTGGAACACAATACACCAGACATCACGATTGTGGAAAAGAAAAAAGTCTGGATTATTGATGTCGCCATACCAGGTGACAGTCGTACTGAGGAAAAACAACAGGAAAAACTCAGTCATTATCAAGACCTCAAAATCGAACTGCAAAGGCTCTGGCATAAACCAGTACAGGTGGTCCCAGTGGTCATTGGCGCACTAGGTGCCGTGCCAAAAGATCTCAGCCGGCATTTGGAAACAATAAAGGAAGCAGAGAAGGAGGGGGAGACAGAGGGGAAGGAGGGAAGGAGAGAAAGAAGGGTAGAGAAGGAAGGAAGGAGAGAAGGAGGGAGAGAAAGAGGGAGAGAAAGGGAAAAGGAGAGAAAGAGGGAGAGAAAGAGGAAAGGAGAGAAGAAAGGAAAGAAAGAAGGGTAGAGAAGGAAGTAAAGGAGGAGGGAAAGAAGGAGGGCAGGAGATAAAGAAGGAAAGAAAGAAAGGTAGAGAAGGAAGGAAGGAAAGAAGGAGGGAAGGAGATAAAGAAGGAAAGAAAGAAAGGTAAAGAAAGAGGGAGAGACAGAGGGAAAGAAGGAGGGAAGGAGAGAAGTAAAGAAAGAAAGGTAGAGAAGGAAGGAAGGAGAGAAACGGAGGGAAACAGGGAAAGAAGGAGGGAAGGAGAGAAAGAAGGAGGGAAGGAGATAAAGAAGGAAAGAAAGAAAGGTAGAGAAGGAAGGAAGCAGAGAACGAGGGAGAGACAGAGGGAAAGGAGGAGGAAAAGAGAGAAGGAACGAAAGAAAGGTAGAGAAGGAAGGAAGGAGAGAAACAGGGAGAGAAACAGAGAAAGAAGGAGGGAAAGAAGGAGGGAAGGAGAGAAAGAAGGAAAGAAAGAAAGGTAGAGAAGGAAGGAAGCAGAGAAGGAGAGGGAGACAGAGGGAAAGAAGGAGGGAAGGGGAGAAGGAAAGAAAGAAAGGTAGAGAAGGAAGGAGAGAAGGAGGGAGAGAAAGAGGGAAAGAAGGAGGGAAGGAGATAAATAAGGAAAGAAAGAAAGGTAGAGAAGGAAGGAAGCAGAGAAGGAGAGGGAGACAGAGGGAAAGAAGGAGGGAAGGAGAGAAAGAAGGACAGAAAGGAGGGTAGAGAAGGAAGGAAGGAGGGAGAGAATGAAAAAAGTGAAAGAGGGAAGGAAGGAGAGAAGGAATGAAAGAGAGAAAGAAAGAAAGAGGGAGGGAAAGAAGGAAAGAGACAAGGATGGATGGAACCAAAGAGCAAAGGAAGTGAGAAAAGAAACAGGTAGAGAAGAAAGAAAGAAGAAGGGAAAGAAAAAGAGGGAAGGAAGGAAAGAGGGAGGGAAGGAGAGAAAGAAAGAAGGAGAGAAAGAGGGAGGTAAGGTTGGTACAGCTAGTTGTAAAATAATTGTATAGTCAGGGGTCACCACAAGATGAGGCACTGTATTCAGGGGTGGCAGCATTAGGAAGGTTGAGAAACATTGGTATAGAATGCAAGGTCAGGGGGTTCCCTTCCAAAGCAGAGAGTGGGGGGAATGGGAAGGGAGGGCCAAGGGGGCGGGGCCCCAAAGGAGGAAGCGTGGGGGAAAGGAAGCCTCTACCTGCCTCACCTGGCCACCTGGTTCCGGCGGATGTGCCGGACGAAGCCGTGGCTCATGTCCAAGCGGCCCCCGGGACGCCCCCCGGAGAACGAGGAGGAGGAAGTAGCCATGGAGGAAGGAAAGAAAGAAAGGAGAAGGAAGGAAGGAAGGGAGGAGGAGACCCAGAGCCCCGCCCCTCTGCCGCCGAGCCCCGCCCCCAACTGCCGCCTTAGAACTCAGAGAGCATCACAAAGTGGGAAGGGACCCCCAGAGGACATCTAGCCCAACCCCTTTCTTTCTGCCCTTCATGCAGTTACTTACTTAGGCGATCCCTCGTTTTCCGAGGAGGATGGTCTTCCAGAATTCTTGTGGGTCCTTAGGTGGCTGTGGAGCCCTATTCTTCCTCTGCATCTTTCCAGGTGGAAGATGGTCTCGGTCGGGGTTGGCTTGATGCGCCTTCATCTTGGCACGTTTCTCTCTTTCGCCCTCCACTCGTGCCTCTTCACATTCTGCAGCACTGCTGGTCACAGCTGACCTCCAGCTGGAGCGGTCAAGGGCCAGGGCTTCCCCGTTCTCAGTGTCTATGCCAGAGTTTTTAAGATTGGCTTTGGGCCCATCTTTCAATCTCTTTTCCTGTCCACCAACATTCCGTTTTCCGTTCCTGAGTTCGGAGTAGAGCAACTGCTTTGGGAGACCGTGGTCGAGCATCCGGACAACGTGGCCCGTCCAGCGGAGTTGATGGTGGAGGACCATCGCTTCGATGCTGGTGGTCTTTGCTTCTTCCAGCACGCTGACGTTTGTCCGTTTGTCTTCCCAAGAGATTTGCAGGATTTTCCGGAGGCAGCGCTGATGGAATCGTTCCAGGAGTTGCATGTGATGTCTGTAGATATTCCATGTCTCACTGGCATATAGCAGGGTTGGGAGGACAATAGCTCTATAAACAAGCCCCTTGGTATCCCTACAGAACACTCAAACACTCTCTGCTTCATTTGGAAAAAATAATTAGGTCCCTCGGATATAAGCCGAGGGACCTAATTATACCACAAAAAACTGGGAAAACGTATTGACTCGAGTATAAGCCGAGGAGGATGAGAAATGTAGCTGCTACTGGTGATCGTCAGTAGGTTAAATGTTTTTGAGTATTTACACAAAACTGTAATTTAAGATAAGACTGCCCAATTCTAATTAAACCATTATTCTAACCTCCTTCAATATAAATGTGCTTACCTATTACCTATAATGATAGAATAAAATAATAACATGTAATAACATGTAATAAAAATAATAGAGTAAATAATGGAAATTTAATTTATTTATTTATTTATTTATCGTGTCATCCGCAACCAGAATATTGTATTACATTTCTAACAGAACAAAACAAACAGATAAAAAAAACCCAAAAAAACCCACAAATTTTGCAAACTTGGTAGCTAATTAAATGTCCCATTTCTTAAGGTTGGCTCTGCATCTCGTGGTGCCAGAGCGCAGTCTGTTCAGCGCCTTCCAAGTCGCCCAGTCTTCTGTGTGCCCAGGAGGGAGTCTCTCATTTGGTCTCCGCCATTGATTGAGGTTCTGGGTTTGAGCCTGCCACTTTTGAACTCTCGCTTGCTGAGGTGTTCCAGCGAGTGTCTCTGTAGATCTAAGAAAACTATTTCTTGATTTAAGTCGTTGACGTGCTGGCTGATACCCAAACAAGGGATCAGCTGGAGATGTCTCTGCCTTGGTCCTTTCACTATTGGCTGCAACTTCCCGGCGGATGTCAGGTGGTGCAATACCGGCTAAGCAGTGTAATTTCTCCAGTGATGTAGGGCGCAGACACCCTGTGATAATGTGGCATGTCTCATTAAGAGCCACATCCACTGTTTTAGTGTGGTGAGATGTGTTCCCCACTGGGCATGCATACTCAGCAGCAGAGTAGCATAGCGCAAGGGCAGATGTCTTCACTGTATCTGGTTGTGATCCCCAGGTTGTGCCAGTCAGCTTTCGTATGATATTGTTTCTAGCGCCCACTTTTTGCTTGATGTTCAGGCAGTGCTTCTTGTAGGTCCAGAGTGACTCCCAGGTATTTGATATTGGATCAAAGGTAATTTTAATACGAATTCATTACGAGTTTAGAAACTTACGAACACGATCAACCAAGCCTACTTTTCATAAAACACTGATGGTTTGAGAAAAACATTGTCGCAGAGAAGAAGTTACTTTTCAAGGATAAAAGTACCGTGTATACTCGAGTATAAGCCGACCCGAATATTTATTTATTTATTTATTTATTTCGCTAATTTCTACCCCACCCTTCTCAACCCTCGAGGGGGGACTCAGGGCGGATATAAGCCGAGGGACCTAATTATACCACAAAAAACTGGGAAAATGTATTGCCTCGAGTATAAGCCGAGGAGGGTGAGAAATGTAGCTGCTACTGGTAATCGTCAGTAGGTTAAATGTTTTTGAGTATTTACACAAAACTGTAATTTAAGATAAGACTGCCCAACTCCTGATTCAACCATTATTCTAAACTCCTTCAATGTAAATGTGCTTACCTATTACCTATAATGATAGAATAAAATAATAAATGTAATAACATGTAATAAAAATAATAATAGAGTAAATAATGGAAATTTAATAATAATTATAGTACCGTAATAATAATAAATGTAATAAATGTAATAATAATTGAGTAAAATAATAAATGCAATAAATATAATACAGTAAAATAATGTAAATGTAATAATAATAGAGTAAAATAATAAATGTAATGAAAGCAATAGTAGAGTGAAATAATGTAAATGTAGGAATAATAATAGAGTAAAATAATAAATGTAATAAAAATAATACTAAAAGCAGAGTAAACTAATAAATAACCTTGACTTGAGTATAAGCTGAGGGGATTTTTTTCAGCCTAAAAAGGGGGCTGAAAAACTAGGCTTATACTCGAGTATATACAGTACATCAGGACAGAACTAGTTCCCTTGTACTTCCCTAATTTCCCAGCCGCCTGAAGTATCGAACTATAGATACTTTCCAACAGAGTGTTCATAGGCAGAGAACAATACACTATAGCTGTGCCCTTGTTAGGATCCCACGTGTGCCTTCCTGCCTGTCAAAGTCAAAGAGCCAATGAAATTTGTATTAGCCAGCTTAGACCAATGAAATGATTGATCTTTCAACACCAATGATAATATGTTTTCAATTCTTTGTCAAATTGATAAAAGCTTTGTAACCCCATTTGAGGGTGCGACAAAATCTTTGATTATATTTCATGTTTGTCATTATTGCGAAGGCCCACAATAAAAGCCTTTGTGGTAGGAATCCAACTTAGGGCCTCCTCCTTGCACTGCTACATGGGCCTTTGAAGGGACTCCTAAGCTTGGGCATTTGGAGTGCTAGTGTGCGCACAAGTTTTAACTGTGTGAAGGTCCTCTCGGCCACCACTGACATCTGAGCATCAAGCATCAGCCACGTTTTGACTTGCTTCCGAAACGTTAAAAGGGAAGGAGCAGATCTAATCTCTCTAGGGAGAGCGTTCCATAGCCGGGGGGGCACTGCTGAGAAGGCCCTGTCTCTCGTCCCCACCAAACGTACCTGTGACGAAGGCGGAACTGAGAGCAGAGCCTTTCTGGACGATCTCAAAGTTCTAGATGGTTTGTAAGGGGAGATACGTTCGGAGAGGTAAGTTGGGCCAGTTGAAACATTCACACCTAGCTCCAGCAGACAAGAGTCCTTTGTCCCACCCTGGTCATTCCACAGATATATAAACCCTTTTTCCTAGTTCCAACAGACCTCACTACCTCTGAGAATGCTTGCCATAGGTGCAGGCGAAACGTCAGGAGAGAATGCCTCTAGAACATGGCTATACAGCCCGAAAAAACCTACAACAACCCAGTGATTTCTGCCATGAAAGCCTTCGACGATACATAATATTACAATGTTATATTATTATTGTTGTTGTTGTTGTTCAGTCATCTCCGACTCTTCGTGACTTCATGTACCAGCCCACGCTAGATCTCCCTGTCGGCCGTCACCGCCCCCAGCTCCTTCAAGGTCAGCCCAGTCACTTCAAGGATGCCATCCATCCATCTTGCCCTTGGTCAGCCCCTCTTCCTTTTACCTTCCACCTTCCCCAGCATAATTGTCTTATTATTATTAATTATTATAATTAATAATTATATTTACTATTATTATTATTATTATTATTATTATTATTATTATTATTATTATTATTATATTAATTCAGTGGAGCTCCTCTAATGGGAGCCTTTGAGGGCAGAAAGAGAAGCCAGCCACTCTTAGTCTCAGCTGCATTAGAAGGATAGGATGCCTTCTGCGCAGGCGCAAACTTCCATCTCTCGCCGCGCATGCGCTGACGTCAGTGTGCCGGGCGGGAAGCCTGGCGGAGAAGGATGACTTCAAACCCCGGCAGACGTATAACAGTTGTCTTCTCGGGCGTGACGGCATCTCCTGGCGCCGGAAGGCTCCTGTGCGCATGCGCGGGCTATTCGTTCATGGCGATGTCGGTGAGAGTGAAGCGAGAGAGAGACCCATGGCCGGCCTTGTCCGCTTCCTCGTCCAACGGGGGCCCGGTGAAGGTGAAGGTGAAGCAGGAGCCCGAAGAGGAGGAGGAGGAGGAGCTCCGTATCAAGCAGGAGCCCAAGGTGGAGGCGGAAGAGGAGGACGAGGACGAGCCCGAAGGTGGGGTGGAAGGCAGGCCATCTGCCGGGGAGGCTTGGATGGTGCTTCTCTTGCCTGGAAGAATATAGGAGGCTGGACTGGATGGCCTCTGGGTGCCCTTCGGGGATTTCCCTTCCCATTCTAGGATTTTTAATAATATTTCGTGCATGAAGACAGAATGGGGTTGGACTGGATGGCCTTTAAAGGTCCCTTCCAACTCTAGGATGTTATGTATACAGGCAGTCCTCAAGTTCTGTATGTTTGTTATTCAGTTGAATTTGCATGTAGGTTGGAACAAGGACATTTTTAAGTGCAACTCCAGCCAAAGAGTTGCACACACACTATTTATACCCTGCCTTACTCATTTACTTAGGCGATCCCTCGTTTGCCGAGTAGGATAGTCTTCCAGGATCAGAATTCTTGTGAGTCTGTAGGTGGCTGTGGAGCCCTATTCTTGATCTGCATCTTCTCCCGCAGTGAGGGCATTGGTTTCCAGATGGAAGGCGGTCTCAGTCGGAGTTGGCTTCCTCTTGGCACGCTTCTCTCTTTTACCCTCTATTCGTGCCTCTTCAAATTCTGCAGCACTGCTGGTCACAGCTGTCCTCCAGCTGGAGCGCTCAAGGGCCAGGGCTTCCCAGTTCTCAGTGTCTATGCTAGAGTTTTTGAGGTTGGCTTTGAGCCCATCTTTCAATCTCTTTTCCTGCCCACCAACATTCTTTTTTCCGTTCGGAGTAGAGCAAGAGCTTTGGGAGACGGTGGTCGGGCATCCGGACAACGTGGCCGGTCCAGCGGAGTTGATGGTGGAGGACCATCGCTTCAGTGCTGGTGGTCTCTGCTTCTTCCAGCACGCTGACATTTGTCCGCTTGTCTTCCCAAGAGATTTGCAGGATTTTCCGGAGGCAGCGCTGATGGAATCGTTCCAGGAGTTGCATGGGACGTCTGTAGACAGTCCACGTTTCGTAGGCCTATAGCAGGGTTGGGAGGACAATAGCTTTATAAACAAGCACCTTGGTCTCCCTACAGATGTCCCGGTCCTCAAACACTCTCTGTTTCGTTCAGAAAAATGCTGCACTCGCAGAGCTCAGCTGGTGTTGTATCTTGTGTTCGGAGTAGAGCAACCGCTTTAGGAGACGGTGGTCAGGCATCCGGACAACGTGGTCAGGTCGAGCGAAGTTGATGGCAGAGGACCATCGCTTCAGTGCTGATGGTATTTGCTCCTTCCAGCACGCTGACATTTGTCCACCTGTCCCCTGCCACCATCTCCCCAAAGGGACTCAGGGCGGCTTGCATAAGAACTTGAGGGCCACATGCAGAAAACAGTACATAAGTATAAATACAGTGACAATAAGTATAATCAACAGCACATAAGAATCTCATTGATAAAACTATAAAAATTAAAAATTACTAAACGCAGTGGAACCTGTGGGAAAGCTGGCTATCTGTCACAACAATCAAAGTGCAGGCTAGTACTATCCATGATTCATCACCTTGGCCATGGAATACTCAGGATCTAAGGCCTGTCTGAAGACCCATGTTTTTAGGCTCATCTGGAAGGCCTGAAGAGAGGGGGCTAATCTAATTTCTTTAGGGAGGGTATTCCAGACCCAGGGAGCCACCACTGAGAAGCCCCCCCCCTTGTCCCCACCAACTATGCTCGAAATGGTGGTGGGACCGCTTCAGACTTACTGCAGTCTAACATATTGCATGTTTTCAAACATTTCTCTGTGTTTACTCTTTGGTGCTTTTCATATCTTTCAGTCAAATATGGCCGCTTTGATCCAGAGGACCGACGGAGCCGGCACTGCCCTTATTTGGACACCATCAACAAGTCAGTATCAAGAGGAAAGGTGCAAGGAATGTGAACTAAATGATGTATCCCGATCAGACAAAAAATGTTTAAATATTGAAGACATGAGGAATTGAAAAACTAGCTGGGATAATAATTTAAATATGTATGATGTTCCATATCATATTACAGCACAGCTCATTATTTTAAGGGTATATAGTGAACTGTGTATAAAACCTGGCACGTCAGCATTTTAGTGTATAACTGGAGACCTTTTTTTTGCATTTCAAATAATTTTATTTCATTTTCACATTTTTATACATAAGACTGGGTGAGAGGCTGGGGAAAGTATAATGTTGATTATGGAGTTTTGTTAGTAATTTAGGTCTATCCATAAGTATAATGTATACGTCCAAGAGTGAGGAAGGGGAGGGTATTGTTAAACTTTATTTTTTTTAAGCATTTCCATTCACAATGCCTTTTGTTTAGGAAAAACAAAAATAATTGGTTTCTTTCTTTTTTATTCCATTTGTTTTTCTTGTTGATCTTTCTTCTTATGTTGTCCCATCTTTTTCTTACCTTCTTTTCTGGGCCTAGACCATTAGTATTTCTTCTAGTTATTTTGTCACTTTACTTATACATTATATTTTCTATTTTCCCTTACTTTTAATAATAACATTTTAAAAATATTTCTTAGAGGCAATTTCGTTGTTTAATGTGTTAGTAATGCTAGTATAAATACTCGTTAGCTTGGTCCTGTCAGAAATATTAAATATTAACTAAGTATTTTAATTACAAAAATGTGAATCAAGCACTGAAAGGGTTAAATACATGTAATGACCCAGCAAAAGCTGCAGTTGGATATAAGTAGGTGTGCCTCAGTGTTACTTAGGTGTGCCGTAGTAATAATACTCCGAATTTAGTCATACTCTTCAATGAAATCATGGAAGGAAGTTCCAGACTCCTGGAAGTATTCCGAGATAATTACAATTTCAAAACCAAATAAAGACGAGAGAGATCCCAATGCATATAGACCTATCTCCCTCAGTAATGTGGACTATAAGATCTTTACAAAAATTATAGCAAACAGAATAAGGCAAAAATCCCAAAAATAATCCATGAAGATCAATATGGATTTATTAAAAATAGGAAAATAGCAAACCCTATCAGGATCATTTTAAACACTCTAAATCATGCCACAGTTAATAGATCCAAATTCTTCTTGTGGAGGTAACTTTCCTTCTTTGTTTCTTAATCCTTTTTCAATAAATTTTCTCCATACATCATCAAAATTACAAAGTTTCCATATACCTCTTTTAACTTTTAATATACATGTCAGCTTATCATTTATTGCTAATTTCCATTCTTCTTTATACCACTCCTCTATTTGTATATTTCTTTCTCTTTTCCAATTCCTTGCTATAAGCAGTCTTGCTATTGTTAATAAATTTGTTATCGCATCTTTATCCTCTTTTTTCAATTGTTTATTATTATATAATGATAATAAAGCTATACAGCATTGTTCATAGGTGCTGAGTTCACATATCTGTGGCTCGCCACCAGCATCAGAGAGGCTTCCCATGTCTTCAGCCTCTTTCCCTTCCTATGGATAGCGCAGTGTTGACAACACTCACAAATGCTCTCAAGTGATACTGAATTCTGGGGTCTGGCCATAATGTGTCATATTGTAAGCCACCAAGCGTTCTCATGGGGAGAAAGACGTAGAGATAAAATTTGTAAGAACAACAGCAACGTGGCCCTAATGTGGGAATCTTCTTTTCTAGGAGTGTTCTGGACTTCGACTTTGAGAAGCTCTGTTCCATTTCCCTTTCTCACATCAATGTGTATGCATGTTTGGTCTGTGGAAAGTATTTTCAGGGTGAGTCTGCTCCCTTTTTTGATTTAAAGGGTAATAGAAAAGCATCTTCTGTAATAAATCCTAGGACGTATGTTGAATGTATGTTGAAATAAAGAAGAGAAAACTGATTTAATAAAAAAGAGAAAAAGTTCCTGGGATTATTTTGTGGAACTCAATGACTTGAAGTCTGACCTGTGTCTCTCTCAATGACACTGCCTTGCCTTTCCCCTCCAGGCCGGGGCCTGAAGTCGCACGCTTACATCCACAGTGTCCAATTCAGCCATCACGTCTTTCTCAATCTCCACACCTTGAAGTTTTACTGCCTTCCTGACAACTACGAAATCATTGACTCTTCCCTGGAGGATATCACTGTACGTGGCTTCCTTGCCAAAGGGTTTGGGGATAGTGGGCTGTGCGCAGAAAGCAAAGTAGGCTTATTTCCTTCTTGTTCCATGGTGGGGTGGTGAACCTGGCTTGCCCCCCAGAAAGCGTTAGTCATGCCGCCCTTCCTGAATGGAGGCCCTGATCTTTCAGGTGTTGGAGGTCAGTCTGGAGTGGGAGCGGGGGAATGCTCACCCACCTTCCCTTCTTTCCCTTGACTTTCCTTCCTTTCCAACCTCTCTCCCAGTATGTCCTGAAGCCCACCTTCACCAAGCAGCACATCGCCAACTTGGACAAACAGGCCAAGCTCTCCCGGGCCTACGATGGCACCACCTACCTGCCGGGCATCGTGGGCCTGAACAACATCAAAGCTAATGACTACGCCAATGCCGTTCTCCAGGTACTGTCACATCTTTGCAAATATTGAACACGTTGGTGATGTTCCCTGGTTCTCGGTTGTCGTAAGCGGATGAAAGGAGCCTATTCTCTTATGTTAATAAAGAAAGATACAACAGTTGTAGTTCAGCCTTTGATTGTGCCTGCACCTGATCTCTCTGGACCTGATCTCTTAAAGGATACTGGGGATTTTGAGCCTGTTAGTCAGCCTGTTGACACAAGAGATTCTGGGTCTGCAAGTCAGCAGGAAGGTTAGCAAGAGCATCTAGAGCAGGGGTCCACAAACTTTTTAAACAGAGGACCAGGCCACAGTCCCTCAAACTGTTGGAGGGCTGGATTATAATTTGAAAAAAATATGAATGAATTCCTATGCACACTGCACATATCTTATTTGTCATGCAAAAACACTTAAAAACAATACAATAATTAAAATGAAGAACAATTTTAACAAATATAAACTTATTTGTATTTCAGTGGGAAGTGTGGGCCTGCTTTTGGCTGATGAGATAGTATTGTTGTTGTTGTGCTTTCAAGTAGTTTCAGACTTACGTTGACCCTGAGCGAGGGCGGGGTAAATGACCTTGGAGGGCCATATTCGGCCCTCTGGCCTTAGTTTGAGGACCCTTGATCTAGACTGAAAATGAGTAGTCTCTGTCTGAAGGCCATATTTCGACAGAACTGAGCTCAGAGGATGATAGCGAAAGTCCAGGTGGACAGACTAATGAGCAATTGGATCAGCCATGGGCAAACTTGGGCCCTCCAGGTGTTTTGGACTCATTCCTAACAGCCTCACGCTCCTTACTTTTCCCCCTCTGTTGCTGAGGCTGTTAGGAATGGTGGGAGTTGGAGTCCAAAAAACCTGGAAGGTCCAAATTTGCCCAATGACTGAATTACATAGAAGATGTACATTTTGTCAACATAAAGGGTTGAGGACTGTTAATGATTTTTGTGTTTTGGATTTATTCTGCTCTTGTATTCCTGGTTTTTGGATGCTACTTATGTACCTTGGTTTTTGTGGATTTTCTCTGATTTTTGGACTTTGGTTTCTGATACTGTTTTGCAGAATTGCTTTTTATATATTCTTCAATAAACTGCTTGCTATTTTATCTTGGACTGATGTGGGTGTTAAGTGCAGAGGTGCTTCACAACCTTGGAGTACAATAACAGCATTTATCCATTGAAAAGCCTCTTATGTAGCAGCTGAATTCTCTTGCCAAAAGCTCACCTGAGTCAAAGTGGTGCATCTGCCGGAGACTGGATAGTGGAAAGGGAAGCAATTTTTACTTCCCAGAGTCTGAAATTAGAACCATAGAATAATAGTCAGGAGAGACCCCAAGCCCAACCCCCTTTGACCATGAAGGAGGACATAATTAAAGCCTTCCCTACAGATGGCCATCCACCTTCTGTTTAAAGAAGGAACTTCTATCAAACTCCGAAGCAGAGAGTTACACTTTTGAACAGCTCATCTTAAAGTCAGGAAGTTCTTCCTCATGTTCAGATGGAATCTCCTTTCCTGCATTTGAACCCAGTGTTACTCAGGGATAAGTTGGGGAACTTAAGTTAAACGAAGATAGACTATTTACTTATGCTACAACAGTGGCAAGAATATTACTGACGAAGTTTTGGAAACAGGAAGACATCCCTACCACCGAAGAATGGCTAGGGAAACTAAGAGAAATAAGAAAAATGGACGAACTAACTTTTTTCTTGAAAAAGAATACTGGGAACCCAATAAAGAGGACGGATTGGACTCTATATGAAAGCTATGAAAAGGAAAGAAGTGAATAAGAGGAATATAATGACGTGGACATAATGGAAACATTGAGGACACAAAACCTGATGGAGAGATGGAAGTCAATCTTTATCTTATTTTTTATATTTTTTTCTTTTTATTTTTCTATATATATTTTTTCTTCTTCTTCTTTTTGTATTTTTTTTTTTTTTGGTGGACTTGGGGTTAGGGGGGTGTCTTTTCTATTTTTTCCTACTTTCCTATCTTCTTTTTTTAATATTCTCCCTCTTTCGATGTTATTTTAAAATTTTAAGAAAAACTATTTTTTTAAAAAAGGGATAAGTTGGAGCAGGTTATATACTACACTTGAAGTGCTTTGTAAGCCGCTCTGAGTCCCTTTTGGGAGATGATGGCGGGATATAAATATATATTATTTGTTTATTTCTGTGTTGAATGCATCATAATGATAATTGAACGCATCATAATTCCCTCTGGTGGCAAATATCTGTGTGTTTAGGCACTGTCCAATGTCCCTCCACTACGGAATTATTTTCTGGAAGAAGAGAACTACAAGAACATCAAGCGCCCACCAGGGGACATCATGTTCCTGTTGGTCCAGAGGTTCGGGGAGCTCATGCGGAAGCTGTGGAACCCCCGGAATTTCAAAGCTCATGTTTCGCCGCACGAAATGCTGCAGGCCGTAGTCCTGTGCAGCAAGAAGAACTTCCAGATCACCAAGCAAGGCGGGATTTATTTATTTATTTGTTTGTTTATTTACAGTATTTATATACTGCCTTTCTCACCCCTGGGGGGACTCAAAGCGGGGCATATCCTTTAACGTGGAGTGACCCACTGATGGAGGAGGACATTTCTGCCTGAATGACAGGGCCTGGAGCCTTATTGCTGTTCCTGAGCCAGCCATAGCTACTTTTGGAGGGTGCCTCTTCCTTTCTTGACTACTCTCTCTCTCTCTCTCTTTGCAGGTGATGGGGTGGACTTCCTTTCCTGGTTCTTGAACGCCCTGCACTCTGCTCTCGGTGGGACAAAGAAGAAGAAAAAGAGTAAGTAAGAGACGGCAATGACTCCAGAGTATTTTATATTCAGGTTTTAGTTTTATAACGCCTCCCCCCAAATGTCAAGGTCTATTTCCCCCAAGCTCCATCTGTGTTCCTAGTTGGGCATATGGAATATCTGTGCCAAGTTTGGTCCAGATCCATCATTGTTTGAGTCCAGAGTGCTCTCTGGATGTAGGTGTACCACAACTCCCAAACTCAAGGTCTGCCCACCAAACCCTTCTAGTTTTTTCTGTTGGTCATGGGAGTCTTGTGTGCCACGTTTGGTTCAATTCCATCATTGGTGGAGTTCAGAATGCTCTTTGATTGTAAGTGAGTTGGTTAAAATAAGAGCCCGGTGAAAGAAAGATTGTGATTTTGTTTGATTTTCCTTCTGTGTGTCATGTTTGCAGCCATTGTGACTGATGTGTTCCAGGGCTCCATGCGGATCTTCACCAAGAAGCTGCCACATCCTGACCTGGTGAGTGTAAGGCTGGAGCTACCATGATGCTTGAAAAAAGCCATAGGAAGGCATTCAGGGGTGAAAGGGCATTAGTGTCAGTGGTGTACGGTTGCATGATCCTGTGATTGGCTGCACAAACATCCCCTCATCCTCTCTTTATGGAGCCCTTCCAGTTGGGAGTGCTTCTGTCACATTCTCTCCAACCTTACGACTTCCTCCTCAGCTTCATAGTAGGGAAAGCTCAAGGCCCATGGGTGGAATCTGGCCCTCTGTGTCATTGCATGTGGCCTTCCAGATTCCTGACTACAACTCCTGCATTCAATGTGTTGTTGAAAGCTTTCATGGCCAGAGTCACTGGATTGCTGTAAGTTTTCCATGCTGTCTGGCCATGCTTCAGAAGCATTCTCTCCTGACATTTTGTCCACATCTATGGCAGGCATCCTCAGAGGTTGTGAGGTATATTGGAAACTAATTGAGGGAGTTTTATGTATCTGTGGAATGATGTTCAGGGTGGGAGAAAGAACTGTTGTCCGCTTGAGGCAAATGTGAATGTTGCCATTGGCCACCTTGATTAGCATTGAATAGCCTTGCAGCTTCAAAGCCTGGCTGGTTGCTGCCTGGGGGAATCCTTTGTTAGGAGATTTTAACGGGCTAAGATTGTTTTCTGTCTTAAATTCTCCTGTTTTCTGAGTGTTGTTCTTTATTTACTGTTTTGATTTTAGGGTTTTTTTTAATACTGGTAGCCAGATTTTGTTGTTTTCAAGGTTTCCTCCTTTCTATGAAATTGGAATCATAGAATCATAGAGTTGGAAGAGACCTTATGGGCCATCCAATCCAACCCCCTGCCAAGAAGCAAGAAAATCGCATTCAAAGCACCCCCAACAGATGGCCATCCAGCCTCTGTTTAAAAGTTTCCAAAGGAGGAGCCTCCACCACACCCTGGGGCAGAGAGTTCCACTGCTGAACGGCTCTCACAGTCAGGAAGTTCTTCCTAATGTTTATTTATTTATTTATTTACTATTTTTATACCCTGCCCTTCTCACCCTGAAGGGGACTCAGGGCGGCTTACAATCTACAGCAAAAATTCAACACCGCATCGTTCACATAACAATGAACATACCATATAAAATTATAAAACAATTAAAACAGTAATACAGATTAAAAGCTTAAAATACCACATCATGTTTTTCAGATTTCATAGATTTCCCATAGTTGTTATACAGAATCCTAGGTTAGAATAATATAACAACTAAAAACCTCCCTCACCCTCCCTAGCAAGCAGTCAACTGATTCTCTCCCTCCCTCCTTGACACAACCTACATTCCTGATAAAATATGATCCTATGGATTATCATGAGATAAGGTGGTACAAACTGCTACTGTGCGAAGATATAAGGTTAAGAGTACATGGTGCCAAGATTTTTAAAGCAGTTAACCATACAGTCAAGGGGTGTCAATATTGTGTACTGGGGCTTAACACTTAACAACCTAATTCTGTTATAAATCAAAATAGCAAAGATACAATGAACAGAACCCAATCAGAAGAGCTTGCTGGAGATGTTCCGGCCTCTTCTATAGCAGAGTTCAGATGGAATCTCCTTTCTTGTAGTTTGAAGCCATTGTTCTGTGTCCTAGTCTCCAGGGCAGCAGAAAACAAGCTTGCTCCCTCCTCCCTATGACTTCTTCTCACATATTTATACATAGCTATCATGTCTCCTCTCAGCCTTCTCTTCTTCAGGCTAAACATGCCTAGCTCTTTAAGCTGCTCCTCATAGGGCATGTTCTCCAGACCCTTGATCATTTTAGTCCCCCTCCTCTGGATACATTCCAGCTTGTCAATATCTCTCTTCAAATGTGGAGCCCAGAATTGGACACAGTATTCCAGGTGTGGTCTAACCAAGGCGGAATAGAGGTGTAGCATGACTTCCCGGGATCTAGACACTATGCTCCTATTGATGCAGGCCAAAATCCCATTGGCTCCTCATAGGGCTCGATCTCCAGACCCTTTATCATTTCAGTCACCCTCCTAAAACGATTGTCCATATGCTTGTGGATTTCAGTGGCTCCTCTGTGTAGTCTGATATAATTGTTGTGAGCGTGGTCCAGCATTTCTGTGTTCTCAAATAATATGCTGCGCCCAGGTTGGTTCATCAAGTGCTCTGCTATGGCTGACTTGTTTGGTTGAATTAGTCTTCAGTGCCTTTCATATTCCTTGAGTCGTGCTTGGGCAACGTGTTTGATTATGTCCATGAAAGCCTTTGACAACACATTATGTAAAAGAAATTGTAGTTGGTCCTCTGTATTCATTCTCCATGCATGGATCCATGGCTGTGGCCCTTGATGCAAACGCATGTGGAAACACTGGTCTCAGGGTCTGTTCTCCACCATAAAGGCCTCTCTTTGCTCCCCGCTGTCCCCTCCCAGCCAGCTGAGGAGAAGGAGCAGCTGCTCCAGAACGAGGAATACCAAGAGAAGATGGTGGAGTCCACCTTCATGTACCTGACGCTGGACCTGCCCACGGCCCCCCTCTACAAAGATGAGAAGGAGCAGCTTATCATCCCCCAGGTGCCCCTCTTCAACATCCTGGCCAAGTTCAACGGCATCACTGAGAAGGTACCCTTCCCCCCTCAGCTGTCATGGAGTTTCTCATTCCTCCAAACGGGCTGTAGAGTATGGGATTTGGGAAGAGGAAAGTTACTGTATATACTCGAGTATAAGCTTAGTTTTTCAGCCCCTTTTTTAGGCTGAAAAAGCATATACTCGAGTCAAGGTTATTTATTATTTTACTCTGTTATTAGTATTATTTTTATGTCATGTATTATTTTACTCTATTATTATTAGATTTACAGTATTTTACCCTATTATTATTATTATTACATTTATTATTTTATACTATTTATGATTATTATTACATTTATTATTTTACTTTATTATTATTGCATTTATTATTTTACTCTATTACTACTCTTATTATTGCATTTCCATTATTTTACTTTATTATTATTATATTTATTATTTTACTCTATTATTGTTGAAAGGATACGAAAGTACATTTACACTGAAGATATGTAATGATTTAATCAGAGTTGGGAAGTCTTATCTCAAATTACAGTTTTAGGTAAATATTTCAAAACATTTCACCTCCCGATGCCTCAGTTAATGTAATTTTATTGGTATCTATTTTTATTTTGAAATTTACCTGTAGTGGCTGCATTTCCCACCCTCGGCTTATACTCGAGTCAATATATTTTCCCAGTTTTTTGTGGTAAAATTAGGTGTCTCGGCTTATATTCGGGTCGGCTTATACTTGAGTATATACGGTATATTATTATTATTATTATTTCCTATATTTATTCCCTGCCCTTCTCCCCCCGAAAGGAAAAATCCCTAGCACCCACCTGATGCTGGATCTGGGGCAGTGGGGGTCACTTGTGGTTCATTCATGCTCAGTGGCAATTCTGAGCGATTTGGGTCTTCTTTTTCCCCCATGATGGAAGTTTACCTCCAGGTGTTTCTCTTTGTGTCCTGCAGGAATATAAAACCTACAAAGAGAACTTCCTCAAGCGCTTCCAGCTCACCAAGTTGCCTCCATACCTCATCTTCTGCATCAAGAGGTTCACCAAGAACAACTTCTTTGTGGAGAAAAACCCCACCATTGTCAACTTTCCCATCACGTAGGTGTCCTCTTTCTCTCAGGATTGCCATTCTACACCAGGGCTTGGGTCAGGTTGACCCTTTATTGCTCAGCAAGTGAAGCTGGCATTGTCAGGATTCATCTCAGAGGTTAAGATCTTTTGGGGAGGCCCTGCTCTCGATTCCACCATCCTCGCATGCGTGACTGGTGGTGACAAGAAACAGGCCTTCTCAGTGGTGGCCCCTCGTCTGTGTAACTCTATCCTTAGTGAAATTAGAGCAGCCCCCTCCCTCCTGACCTTCAGGAAAGTTAAAACCTGGTTATAGGACCAAGCTTTCAGACAGCAATGTTTTTAGCGCAATAAGAGAATAAGTAATTGTGAACGGATCAATGGAACAACTACAGATTTGATTTTGGATTCTGTGATTTTAAATTGTGTTGTTTAACGTGTGGGATTTAATATAAATATTATTGTAATATCTTTATGTTTGAACTTTGTTTATGTTCAGATTTCATTCTGTGTTTTATATTTAATATGGTTAAGTTTTTAATTTATAGTTATATGATAATGTAATATAAATACTGTATATAAATAAATAAGTCATCTGTTTTGTGAGGAAAATTGAAACTGCAGTTAACAGGCTGTGGGTAGAGTCTTTGGCCACTAGAGGGCGTATGAGAATTGGGGCTGATACTTTCAGGAGGTTTGAGAGGGAAAACTTTAGAACTGTCTTTTTAGGATTGTGGAAAGAAGGAATAAACCGCCTGTTTCCAGTTTATTGTTTTGGGCTTGATTTTAATTATCAAGCCCAAATTATCATAGGCCAAGTTATATGTCTTGTTTATCACATGTATGTACAGCATTGCATTTTGCCATTATTATGTTGGAGGAGAAAAGCTCTATATGAATGCAGTAAATAAAATAAAAAAATTAATAATTGAGTGCAGACATCTGCCTTCTTGAAGATCACATTGTCAGGGACACTGGCTGCCATAGGCTGTTTGCGGAGAGCCTGTGTTTGCATCCTCTGAGGGCCCACCTTTCCCCTTGCAGGAATGTGGACCTCCGGGAGTATCTCTCTGAGGAAGTGCAGGCCGTGCACAAGAACACCACGTACGACCTCATCGCCAACATTGTGCACGATGGGAAGCCAGCGGAAGGAGCCTACAGGATCCATGTCTTGCACCATGTGAGTTCTTTGGAGGGAACTGCTTCGGGGCCCTGGTTGCCTGCTGGGATTCAAAGGGACTTCTGTGATGGCTCCTGGCTGTCCAGAACACATTCCCTTGTCCTCAGTTACATCTCCTCTAGCCAAGTCCACCTCTTGAGACTTCCCAGGGCTCTCGGCTGCTTTTGGGGCTTAACCCTCACATTACAGCACACTTTAATCTAGATTTGCATCCTAGTCAGGATTTTATTTGGTGCTTTAGTTGTGATTTGAACGCAGCTAGTCTTAACTACAGATGGTTAGCATTTTAAACTGTGTTTTTATTTTATTTTATTTTATTTTATTTTATGTGTTAATAGTGTTCGTTTTTGGGAGGAGAGCAATGTCCAATCTCGATAAAATAGTAAAGAGTAGAGACATCACACTGGCAACAAAGATCCGCCTAGTCAAAGCCGTGGTATTCCCTGTAGTAACCTACAGATGTGAGAGCTGGACCTTAGGGAAGGCCGAGCGAAGGAAGATCGATGCTTTTGAGCTGTGGTGTTGGAGGAAAGTGCTGAGAGTGCCTTGGACCGCGAGAAGATCCAACCAGTCCATCCTCCAGGAAACAAAGCCCGGCTGCTCATTGGAGGGAAGGAGACTAGAGACAAAGTTGAAGTTCTTTGGCCACATCATGAGGAGACAGCAAAGCCCAGAGAAGACAATTATGCTGGAAAGTGGAAGGCAAAAGGAAGAGGGGCCGACCAAGGGCAAGATGGATGGATGGCATCCTTGAAGTGACTGGACTGACCTTGAAGGAGTTGGGGGTGGTGACAGCCGACAGGGAGCTCTGGCGTGGGCTGGTCCATGAGGTCACAAAGAGTCGGAGACGACTGAACGAATGAACAAAAACAACAAGTGTTCGTTTATAACTTTTAGGTGATATTGTTTTTTATACTCATGTACTGCTTATGTTATGTTAAGGGCCCCCTAGTGGCGCAGCGAGTTAAACCACTGAGCTGCTGAATTTGCTGACCGAAAGGTTGGCAGTTTTAATCCGGGGAGCAGGGTGAGCTCCCTCTGTTAGCCCTAGCTTCTGTCAACCTAGCAGTTCGAAAACATGCAAATATGAGTAGATTAATAAATACTGCGTGACCGCATTTCTGTGTACGAACCCACACGATCTCTTTGATCATCTGGAGAGGCCCTGCTCGCGCTCCCGCCTCCTTTTCAGGCACAATTGGTAGGGACGAGGGAGAGAGCCTTCTCGGTGGTGGCCCCCTGACTCTGGAACTCACTTCCCAAGGACATCAGACATGCCCCAACGTTGGCAGTCTTTAGGAGGAGCCTGAAAACATGGTTGTTCCAGTGTGCCTTCCCTGAATAAGGAAAACTCTTAGTAATATGTCCTCAAATGCACTTTAACATTGATTTAAGATTGCCTGTGCGCCCTTATCTTTCTTTGAAAACCCTATCCTAGTTATACCCTACCTTGTTCATATCCAGCATTATTTTTAAATTTTTATTATTACATTTGACCCGGCCATAGGTTTTTAAATGCTTGTATGTTATTGTTATTGTTTATTGTTTATTTTTTGTTTATGAGATTTATTTTAACTGTTTTATTTTGATTATTTTTTTATTTTTTATTATTCGAACTTATATGCCGCCACTCCCCTGGGGCTCGGAGCGGCTTACAAGAATGGCTAAAGTCTAACACAATTTAAAAACAATTTAAAAACAGCAATATTAAAAACCAAAGGCCTGTCGAAACAGGTATGTCTTACATGCCCTGCGGAAAGCTAAGTCCTGCAAGGCACGGACTTCAGGTGGCAGAATATTCCAGAGTGATGGTGCAACCAGACTCTGCATCTGGTTGCTGTTAGACGCAAGGTCTTAACACTGGGAATTTCCAATAGATCTTGGTCCTCAGAACGGAGGGATCTCTGGGGTTGGTAGGGGGTGATGTACTGTGCGCTTAGAGATGGTAGCGGGGTAATAAAGTATTATTATTATTATTATTATTATTATTATTGCTTCTGCAGGAAGGTAATTGCACTCCATGCAGCCATGCTGGCCGCATGATCTTGGAGGTGTCGATGGACAATTCTGGCTTTTTGACTTAGTAATAGACATCAGCACCACCTTCCAAAGTCGGACATGACTAGACTTAATGTCAGAGGAAACCTTTACTGTTCATGTTATATACCACACTTGTAGTGCCAAGTCACTTTTGGGAGATGGTGTCAAGATATTATTATTATTATTATTATTATTATTATTAATAATAATAATAATAATAAGGTAAGGTAAAGGTTTCCCCCTGACATGAAGTCCAGTCGTGTCCGACTCTAGGGTGTGATGCTCATCTCCATTTCTAAGCCGAAAAGCCGGCGTTGCCCGTAGACACCTCCAAGGTCATGTGGCCAGCATGACTGCATGGAACGCCGTTACCTTCCCACCAGAGCGGTACCTATTGATCTACTCACATTTGCATGTTTTCGAACTGCTAGGTTGGCAGAAGCTGGGGCTGACAGCGGAAGCTCACGCCACTCCCTGGATTCGAACCTGCGACCTTTCGGTCAACAAGCTCAGCAGCTCAGGGCTTTAACCCGCTGTGCTACCGGGGGCTCCATAATAATAATAATAATAATAATAATATTTTCCGTCTATGTCATGCTGTTCTTCTTGCTTTTCTCTTAATGTTGCTTTCCCTCTTCTGATTCTGAAAGGGCACAGGCAAATGGTATGAACTGCAGGACTTGCAGGTGACGGACATCCTCCCGCAGATGATCACGCTCTCAGAGGCCTACATTCAGGTGAGTGCTTGGGCTGGTTGGCAGCCTCTCCAGAGGCTGGTCAGTGGGTTTACCTAGCAGTATCTGCCGGAAGCTCCTGAGGCAGAACCTCTCAAAGGAAGATTTGAGCACTTTTTGGCCCATAGTACGAGGGGTATTTTTTAAGTAAGGTCCGTTTTGTTGTAGACACTAGTAGTTCGCGCGCATACTGCAACGAGCGCGTGCATCGTGTACCGGCATGCCTCAGGAACAACTATGCTCAGTTTCCGCTCAGCAGCTAACCTGTACGGTTCTGTTCTGTGCTTTAAAAATGTTTAAGACTATCAACTCACCCTCCGCATGTGAGGTTCGCTCAGTGATACGGTTTTTGTCAGCAAGGAACCTGCCTGCTGCAGAAATTCATCGACAGATTTGTGAAGTGTACGGTGATACTGTTATGAGTGAAAGCAAAGTGCGTAAGTGGGTATGAAATTCAAAGATGGCCGTGACAACGTCCATGATTAGGACCGCTCCGGTCGCCCTTCTTTGATTACAGACGATTTGATTTGATCGCACACTCAAATCTTTGTTTTTTGTGGTCCTCTGTTAGGAGTTTCGAGACCCAACGGGAGCACAGTTTCCTAAACTTTAGGTGTTCAGAAACAATGTTGTAAAGCACTGCTCTCGACACGTCAGGAAATTCGTTTGAGAGACCTGTTATTGTGAAGCGCCTGTTCTCACGAATCCTCACTTCAACTGAAGCCACCAAATTGTCTGTAATCAAAGAAGGGCGACTGGAGCGGTCCTCATCATGGACGTTGTCACGGCCATCTTTGAATTGTCGTACCCACTTACGCACTTTGCTTTCACCCATAATAGTATCACCGTACACTTCACAAATCTGTCGATGAATTTCTGCAGCAGGCAGGTTCCTTGCTGTCAAAAACCGTATCACTGAGTGAACCTCACATGCGGAGGGTGAGTTCATAGTCTTAAACATTTTAAAAGCACAGAACAGAACCGTACAGGTTAGCTACAGAGTGGAAACTGAGCATAGTTGTTCCCGAGGCATGCCGGTACACGATGCATGCGCTCGTTGCAGTATGTGCGCGAATTACTAGTGTCTACAACAAAACAGACCTTACTTAAAAAATACCCCTCGTATATATGCTTAGGATTTGATGGATTCACTTCAGTTGGTGCAGCTTGCGGATGTGGACAAGATCCTTGGAGAAGCGAGGGTGACCACATGCATCCTTGTGTGATGTTAAATAACTGTTTTAATTGTTATGTTTTAATGATGGGATTTTATATGTTGTGCAAGGCATCGAATCATGCATTTGTTGTGAGCTACCCTGAGTCCCTCCCTCCCCGCCCCCAGGGTGAGAAGGGTGGGATATAAATTAAATAAATAAATTAGGGGGCTCACAATCATGATAGAGGGCTTGTCTTGTTTCTGCAGATCTGGAAAAGGCGGGACAACAAGGAAGAGACCAATCAGCAAGGGGCTTAAAGGCGGAACTTTATCCCAAAGGGGACAAGAGGCCCACAGTGGCACCGGTCACCTCTGCATTTTATTGAGGAGCCCAGATACTTCGGATCTCCCTGGGGCTGCTGAGAGGAGTGGGGCCCCCTTTAGAAGTTGCTGCTGGCTCTGTGCCTCCTGCCCCTCCCCCATGGGATGAAGGGGGGCTCCTGACAGAACCCCACTTGAAGGAAGGACGCAGCAAATGGGGGGGGGGGGCTTCTGGGGGAGCGGCCAAGCCCCACTTCGAGAACGAGTCCATCTCAGAAACCTCCTGAGGAAGCGAGAGTTGGAGGAGGGAGGAAGGGGCTAGAAGTCTCTTCCCATGTTTCATTTGATGCTTCTGCTCACATCTCTGTACATTAAAGTGTGTGTGTGTATGGATTTTGTAATCCCATTTTCTCTCTGGGTACTTCCCAAACCACACTTGCGACCAGAATTTGTGTTTGTCACTTAGTAGCCTCCAGTGTCACAGCAGGTTAAAGCACTGAGCTGCTGAACTTGCTGACCGAAAGGTCGCAAGTCCAAATCCAGGGAGTGGGGTGAGCTCCCATTGTTAGGCCCAGCTTCTGTCAGCCTAGCAGTTCAAAAACAAGCTTATCCCTAAGGTCCAGCTCTCACATCCGTAGGTGACTATGGGGAATACCCATAGATAAATAGATAGATAGATAAATAGACTAGTTGTTGACAGTGTGGTGAGTGAATTAGAACCAGACATCCTGAGGAGTGAGGGTGAATGGGTCTTATGAAGAATTGCTAACAACAAGGCAGCAGGAGATGACGGGATCCCAGCTGAACTCTTTAAAATCTTGGAAGATGCAGACGCAGGCTACATTTGATTGCAAATGTGAGTAGATCAATAGGTACCACTCCGGAGGGAAGGCAACAGTGCGCCATGCAGTCATGCCGGCCACATGGCCTAGGAGGTGTCTACGATCAATGCCGACTCTTTGCTTAGAAATGGAGATGGAGATGAAGTGTGAAAAAGACAAAGGCAACTTGATCCACATGTGGTGGAATTGCAGGAAAGTAAAAAATTATTGGCTGCAAATACACAAAAAGATAGAACAAATCCTAAATGTAAAATTCAACCCAAAACCAGAAACATTGCTATTGGGGATAATAGACTCCAAAATAGAAAATAATAAGGATAAGGTATTTTTCTATCTAATATAAGCTGCAAGGATGACTCTAGCCAAAGTTTGGAAAACTAAAGAAATCCCCACAGTGGAGCAGTGGGTGGCGAAAGTAATGGACATAATAAATATGGATACACTGACACAAAGAATCTCACACAACTACACAAAACCTCAAAAAACGGACTGGAAAATATTTCTGGATTTTGTCAGAGAAAGAGATACATCAGGAACCTGTAATTCAAATCCAAGGAAAGTGTTAATATGAAGACGACAATGGAAAGAAGCAAGGACAAGAAATATGTATGTACATGTATATGTATATACAGATCTATATAAATAAAAATGTAATGTTCGTTTGTGGGATTAACAGACCTCAAAAACCACTGGGGGAATTGACACCAAATTTGGACTGAATATGCCTAACAACCCAATGTATGTCCTTCACTAAAAAAAAATGATTTTGTCATTTGGGAGTTGTAGTTGCTGGGATTTATAGTTCAGCTACAATCAAAGAGCATTCTGAATCCCACCAACGATGGAATTGAACCAAACTTGGCATACAGTTCTCCCACGACCAACAGAAAATCCTGGAAGGGTTTGGTGGGCAGTGTCCTTTGGTTTTGGAGTTGTAGTTCACCTCCATCCAGAGATCACTGTGGACTCAAACAATGATGGATCTGGACCAAACTCTACATGAATACTCAAGATGCCCAGATGTGAACACTGGTGGAGTTTGGGGAAAATAGAATCTTGACATTTGGGAGTTGTAGTTGCTGGGATTTGTAGTTCACCTACAATCACAGAGCATTCTGAACACCAAACCTCCCACACAGAACCCCCATGTGGGCCACAGCAACGCGTGACAGGGTATGGGTAGTAGATATATATATATATATATGTATATGTGTGTGTATACAGATAGATATGCGTATATAAAAAATCAATTAACTGAGACATCCTGGGTGATCCTGGAAGTAACCTATCGACCCCACCCCCATTACAGCAAATTTTCCCTCCCTATTCACTTTACCCCTCCCACTTTATCCTACAAACCTATTGTTCCTACCCTTTTAATGTAAATATCAAGAAAATAATAAAAATACTTTTAAAAAAAGAAAGAAATGGAGATGAGCACCAACCCCCAGAGTTGGACACAACTGGACTTAACGTCAGGGGAAAAAATTTACTTTATCACTTACAGAGCCAGAAAGCTCCAGTAAATTTTGTTTTTATATCATTCTAATTTTCATTACTGTATTAACTACCAAATTACCGTATATACTCGAGTATAAGCCGAGAAAGCCTGCCCTTCTTGTCTTCTAAAGCAAAATCCCAGCCTCAGAAGGAGTGAGTGTGGGGTCACTGTACAGTCTGGTCCTGGCTGATGTCTCCATGTTTTCTATGACGCACCACATACAAGGCAAAGACTCGTCGTTTCATGATTTTGGGGAGTGACTTTAATAATGGCCGGTAGTAGAGCCTCTGTCCCTTGGGGGTCCTTTCCAGCCCCATTGGTCAGTCGGGAGAAAGGGTCTAAGTAAATGGGGCCAGAGGAGCAGGTCTCCAGCCGAAGGCAGACACATCTTCATCTTTTGGCTACAGCCAGACATGAGCCTGGCAGTACTGGACCGCCTGGAAGGAGAAGAGGAGGGAAGAATGAGACAAGTGGTTTAGTCCTTCTTTCCACAATCCTAAAAAGACAGTTCTAAAGTTTTCCCACTCAAATCTCCTGTATATATTGGCTCCAACTCCCATCTGCCCTTAGTGGCCACGCACTGCCCACAGTCTGTTAACTGCAGTTTCAATTTCCCTCTCAAAACAGATGACTTATTTACACTACCTTTCCCAACTGTACTCAGTCTCCCTCCCCGCACACCCCTTCTTTATAGCAGAGAACTGAAGCAGCCAGTCCCAGGATGATATGGTGATCCTGACACTGAGTGTTGGGAACCCCTATTACAAATCCTTGTTGTTTGGGACTTACGAAAAAATGCACTTGGAGTGGTTGGTGCAAAAAATGCGTGAAAACCGAATGCATTTATGCATTGAATAAGTCTTGAACTGTGAATTGTCTTTGACAACTGAACAAGGTAATGGATGAGATGCATCTGAGGTTCCTCACCTGGCATTGTTTGGCAGCGGCCCAACTGGAGCACCAAAACGGAGGGCCTTGAGCGCAGGCTGTGCCCCCTGGGATGGGCTTCTTGGCTGCACAGGCCCCTAGTTCCTGTTGGCAAAAGACAAGGCCTGAGTCGTAAAAGCCCGGGGGCTGCAGAGGGGCCTTGGAGGCGACAGCCCACACTGAGCCATGCCTTCCTACCTGGCAGATGTCATGGGAGCTCCACGGCTTCGGAAGCAACGCAAAGAGCTGGGCCTGATGCTGGGAGATGAAGCGCTTGCACTGGGAAAGAGAAGAAAACATCTTACCAGGGACCAATTATCCAGAATGGGCTCTCCTCCGTTTCCCTTAAAGGTGCAGCAATAGTGTTTCTGAAATTGGCCATAAGAATATCCTTCCTTCCTTAGGTGATCCCTCGTTGGACGAGTAAGATGGTCTTCCATGATGGGTTTCCTTGTGGATTCGTAGGTGGCTGTGGAGCCCTATTCTTGACCCACATCTTCTCCCACAGTGAGGGCATTGGTTTCCAGGTGGAAGGTGGTCCCGGTCGGAGTTGGCTTGACGCGCCTTCCTCCTGGCACATTTCTCTCTTTCACCTTCCACTCGTGCCTCCTTGAATTCTGCAGCACTGCTGGTCACAGCTGACCTCCAGCTGGAGCGCTCAAGGGCCAGGGCTTCCCAGTTCTCAGTGTCTATGCCACAGATTTTAAGGTTGGCTTTGAGGCCATCTTTAAATCTCTTTTCCTTCAAGGATGCCACCATCATCACCCTCTTCAAAAAGGGGAAAGAACAGACTGCGGAAACTATCGAGGTATCTCCCTTCTAACCTCCGCTGGGAAAATCCTCGCAAGAATCCTTGCAAACCGCCTTCTACCCCTCTCAGAAGACACCCCATAAGAATACATCCATTGCTGTGATGGGTACAAAGTACACATAAGCAGAAAGTGGGCTTGGTCCCTCTCACACTGGTAATGGAAGGCAATCCAGTGCCTCCTGTTTGGTTTGTCAGATCCATGTGTCCCAAATGCTATCTGTGCAGGTGTTTTGGACTTCAGCTCCAGAGGCCAATGATCAGGGATTCAGGGAGCTGAAGTCCCAAAGACCTGGAAGACTATTGTGACGAACCCTTACCTTTAGCAGCCAGAATGTGGACCTAGCGAAGCCTGGTGGCCTAAACAGTTAGAATGTGGGCCTAGTGAAGCCCTGGCGGCCATCTTAGGATAGGGAAACAGGGAGACACCATCTTAGGTCAGGTTTTCTTAGAGGGGGCATGTCCTAGTCCAGTAAGCAAAGAGTAGATGGCCAGGATTGGTTAGGAATAGGGGACGGAGCCTAATATTCAAATAGAGGGAAAAAGTGCAGTTTTTGAATTTGAGGCTTGAGTTTTGTCAGTTGGGATTTGTCTGTTGGGAGTTAGGTAGTCGGTTGGTGTTCACAGTTGGATAATGCTAGATAGAACTGGGTTAATCTTTTGTAGTATTCAAAGGCTAGAGGAATTAGCCAGGAATACTGACAGTGGGAACAGGACCTTGCTTATGGTCTGTTTCTTTTATTCCTGAGGAAGGCTAGGCCAAGGTTGTTTGGCTAGATTCCAGAAAGTGGATATTTGATTTGGAATTATCAGAGATTACTTTCCTGAGATAATCTCCTGTTTGTTAACTCTAGATTTGAACCCAGTACCCATCTAAGAATTGTACATCAAACGTAACCAAAAGCTTTTGTGTCATTAACTTACAGAAACCATTACGCATTTGTACCAGAAGAGTTTAAGCCTGTTAAATAAATGTTTTATTATAGTTAACACTTTACAACAGCCTGTGTGTGAACGTCATTGGTATTTAAACCCTCTGAAGAAAATAAACACTATCATAACTCAGAAGGGTGTTACTAAGTACCCTCTCCGCACGTATAATTCAGCCTGAATACTAAACAATAAGGTGGCAGTGTACTCAATTGAAGAAGCCTTTTAAAAACCTCTCAGTTCAGATGTCATTCAAATCTATCTATATACAGTTATATCTTTCCCTGTTTTATCAGTTTCCCTCCTGTGATATTTGTTGTAATTGGTGGCACAGTGGTGTGATCCTTAGTGTGAAGTTCCTTATAATTGTTGGTAGCTTGTGGGATTCACTATTTCAGAATTCCCTGTTCCTTCTCCCTGCTAAAAGAAGCTCTTTGGTGAGGTGCAATTCGTTATAACTATAGTTTGGGAAACACTGATCCATGGCTCTACAAAATTGTTCTACTTGCTACAGTATTAGCTGCAGGGATGCATTTTCCTTGGCACCAGCTGCACCTCAAGGATCTCTGTTCTGTTTAGGGATGCAGTTATTGATTTGAGTTTCTTCTTGAAGGAAGAAACAAGTAATGTTCCTCCCTTCAACGTTCTTCTATCCACAACTGTCTCAAAAGCTTCACTGTTTTCAGAGGTAATTTGTAGCTCCCAACAGTGCAGCCAACAATGGGGGATGCTGGGAGCTGTGGGTCTCAGGATGTGGACGCCAGGGGCTCACCATTCCATGTCTGTGGGCTGGGATTGGGCTGAGATTGTGGCAGTGGGGAAGGGGACTCTGTCCTGGCTTACCTCTTCCCAACCCAGGAAGCTGTGGCTGCAGGCGGACAGCAGGGCAAGGTCCATGTCCACCCGGGTGCTGTTTTGCTGGAGGGCCCCTTGCACTTGGCTGCTGATGGTGAGGCAAGCCTGGCAGCTGTCCACTGGGAGGTCACGTGCTGGTACTGCTGGAAGCATATCTGCAAAGATAGAGCAATACACCTTGGGGGTCCGTTTATGTGTCTTGTGTATGCACCCCTTTCCAGAAGGTGCATGGCTTTGCCTGGTGGTCTTTGCCTCAGGAGCCAGACTCTTGAGTGACTTGTGTCCAGAGTCCTTCCCAATCCCCGGCTAAAAGAGAGTTGTACACCAGAGCAGGAACACCTCTGACCTCAAATATCACACCAGCTTGGTAAAATCAGCAAGTGGTTTTTTGTTGAATATATGTAGGCAAAGTAGTAAAACATAATAAAACAGTAAATGTTCAAAATCCAAAATAGTCCATCAGTTTCAAAGGGAAACAAGATCAATGAGTACATAGAAATCCATGAAACTAGGTACTTGAAACCATGAAACAAAACAGCAGGAATATCCCATAGGCAAAACGTAAGCTTGGCAAAAACTTGATGCATGAAACTCAGAGCACTTGAAAGCAAGACCGTGATAAAAGAACAACATTGACTTGACTGAGGCAAATGTCTCCCACGAATCATTATAAACCTTTCCCAGATTCCAAAACTGCAAGGAAGGCATTTTCTTGACCTTTCCACTAGAGAACGGTTTTTTATGTCTCTTTTGCTATAGATGAAGTGATTACCACAGTCTCTGAAAGTTCTGCCTCTGTTTACTAAAACTTTGCTTTCTGTACAAGGTTTCATTATCCTCTCCCTTAGGTTGCCCTGGGAAAAGTGGTGAGAGGCCTCTCTCAGGAATGTGGCCTTGTGAATCACCCTGAAACAGCTCAGGCCTCTCTTCTGAGCTTAGCTCAGGCCCAAACAACCCCTCATCCCCAAATCCAACAGACTACGGCCCAGCAACCAGAACATAATCCCCATTGTTGGAGCTCAGCCAACATGATTGTGTTTAAGGATCAGGGTGCTTTCGATGTGGGGAATGATGACAATGAGGTTCATGAAGGTAATGGCGTTTCCAATGATATTGATGCAGAGAATGACCAGGGCTGATGCAGAGAATTCCCATGATTTGGGGCTTGAGAATGGCTTGGCACCTTGCCCAGCAGCAGAAATTAATGAGCAAATAGATAGACGGGATGTTATTAGTCAAAATAAGAAAGCAGATCAACGGCTCCGGCGTTCTGCCAGGCTCAGAGAAAGAAAGATAAGGCATTCAAGGCTAAAGTGAAACCAATTTCTGGCCGCTTGGGACATAGCTTAATGAGGAGATAAAAGTCCCAAATACAGGATCTGTAGTCAAATGAAGCATTGTTTGGAATCAAGTCAAGATCTCGTCCCTGTTCCTTGGAAGCCTTGCTTTGGAAAGATACATGTTTAAGCGCCTTTGATTCATGTTTTTAATTTTGGGATTTTATGATTATGTGTTTAAGTGCTTTGGATTCATGTTTCCAGTTTGTTTGGTTTTTATTTTACTATAGAAGTTTCTGCCTTTGTTTTTTTCATGAACTTTGATGGACTAATTCCCTGGACTATTTTGTTCCAGCTTATCTTCCTACCTAATTGGATTTACCTATTCCTTTAAAGTGCTTTTTTACTTTTACTGCTTTTTAATTATCTTCAATAGAGGGATTACATTTCTACTCAACTATGTGGTGTTTAAAGTCAGAGAGCTTTTCCTGGTCTGGAGTGCAACACCCATTCCCATCAAGAACATTCTCATCATAAGCATCAACATAAACATATTTCCCATCATGAACAGAAGGCACAATCACAGGCTGACATACAACAAAGACAGACCTCCCTTGCTTGCCTGAGGATCAATGCCCCTCCACACTGGATCCTATTGGGCCCTGGCTGGTGCTTTTGTCTCTTTCCATAAAGCCTGTGTGCATACGCATAGGAGTGCAGCCAACACTTTCTTCTGACCAGGAAGGCACTAGCCGGGCGGCAACAAAAACTTGTTTCCTATCTACTTCTGCAGAGCTCAAGTGCGGACATTGTCCTGGAACACACCTTACATGTATGCGGCCCCACAAACCCAAGGCCACTTGGTTGCTGAAGCCTCTCAGGGCATACCTGGGCTTCCATCTTCTGTGGCGCACATGAGCATCATCCCGCAGATCAGGTTCGGGCCCACCTTGCCCAGGACCATGTCTAGGATGGTCGCGCTGTATTTCTCCGTCAGACACTGGCACATGCCTCCCATGGACACCGGAAGGACACGGCAGAGCTGGGCCACAGTGGTGCCGATGGTAGCCTCAAGGGAAAAACAACAAAAGAAGGGTGTGTGAAGTCAGCTGCTGGCCCTGAGTCTCCATTCAAAGAGCTTGAGTGTCCCCTTGGATGGCTGAAAAGGGTTGTGCCATCCACCAAAGCTGCTTTAAATATCTCTTTAGCATCAACGTGTCCTAACTTTCTGTCAGCTTGGGGGATGCGGAATTGCCTTTCTGTTTGAGCAAGGAACCCCACAGAATCAATGCCCACGCTGTTGCTTTGAGGGAATGGTAACGACTTATTAACTGGTCTTGGGCTATCTCCACCCAAACATTGATTTCACTACAACAAAGTCCACATTTAAAATTTGAAGAGTAACTAATTGTTTCTGAAGCTGCCAGTCGTGGATGATTTCTGAGGAGAACAGAGGATAGTTTTCCTTGCTCACTGTCTCTGGTATTGTGGCCTAAGGTATTGATTAGTTATTGATTAACTATTCATTTAGAAATTGACTTGAAAAGGTTCAAAACTCATTTCAAATGTAGGGGGCGCTTCTTTAAAAAAATCTCAAAACTTTGTTAATGGCAGACACACATGCGCAGTAGGAAAAAAAACAGCACTGGCACTGGGGAAACTTCAGGGGATTCCCCCTCCCTCATTTTTAGACCAATCCTGATGAAACTTGCTACAGTGGTAGAACACATAGACCACTGTTAGCTCACCAAATTTCATAACTCTTTATTTATCCATGGATTTTTGGTGAATTTTCAAAGTTTTTATTAAAAGTTTATTTTATATTTAGATAAAGACTGCTACAGACAGCTATTGAGCTATAGGAGTCCTTCAGACATTTTGGCTAATGAGCAGCAAGGCAGTGTGGGAAATGTAGTTTGACAGCAGGGGCTTTTGCAATCTCTACCATCACAAACTACAAAAATGGCTGTGCTTATCCACGCCCACCTCATCAATTTTTGCATCCCCGGAGAAGGAAAACCATGTGATTTTAAGGCTTTACCAAAGTTGCTTAATGGTTGTGAAAATTAAAATAACCTTGAGACACATCCGAACATTATGGAATATTTCCAGAAAAAAAGATAAGTGGTTCAAATTTGGATTTGCCCCTCCCACCTTTCCTGCATGGTACAATACTGCTTCGAAAGTCAAAAGTCAGAATTTTTTAACGACTTTTAGACTCTTCCGAATGAACCTATCCAACCCTAGTAGGTACCTCTCTTTCATAATAGTCCAGACTTCAAAATTTTTTACTATAGGCCATAGCAACGTGTGGCAGGGCATGGCTAGTGTAGTTATATAGAACCTGTATGCCCAATGTAGTTCTTTGTGTAAAAGTGTATAAGTTCTGATATACCCTCTCACATTGAAAATGGCAATAAAAAGAACCTGGTTTAAAAAGTATTCATGTCAATGCCTGAGGCTGTAGGCTCCCTTTGGAGCTTGTAGTGGCCACGGAAATGTCATATGTTCCATAGGTCATGGTGGTTGGTGGTGGTAGATCTGGCAGTTGGTGATGGGTTAATATAAGTCTTGGTTCTAAAGGGCTGAGTAGTTTGTAAATAACAGTTTACAGGTAAAAACAATTAAGGGTGGAGGTGTGCAGGAGATGGGTTGCAGCTGGGTGTTACTGGATTTAAGGAGCTAACTTTGAGACTTATCTTTGGGAGAAAAGTATCTGTTGCATTTTGGTGGTGGATGCTGCTGGTTTTCCCCCCAGGTCTGTTGGATTTTCGGTGTCCTGACCTGTCTCCTGTAATCTTGGAACCCTGGAACATTGAACCTTTGGATTGGCTTTTGACTACGGAATAGACTCTTGATCCCTGGACTCTGTTATTGAACTCTCAGCGTTTGACCACTGGACTGGACCCTTTTGACTACGAAGTTATTTTTGCTATCAGTTTTTGTTTATTCTGTAGCTGAGTGCTATCTTTGTGTTTTATATTTTGGTCTATTAAAACAGCCAGCAAGTAAGTGCTGTTTCAATTAAACTGTTTGATAAAACTGGGAGTTTGATTAATCTCTACCTAAATAAGGCAGAGCTCTGGCAACATGACAGGAAAGGGCCTCTTGGAAGGCCAGAAGCAAGCCCAGCCCTTAAAGCCTTCCTGAGCTCTTCCCAGACGTTGCCATTCCAGACATGGACCCAAGATGAGAGGCTGTGGTTGCGCAAGCAAGAGCCCACCTTCCACTTGTGCCAACTACTTCCTGAAAGGAACTGGACCCCCTTCTCAATTGCATCCCACCCACCTCCACAACACACCCAGCCTCTCCCTGCCCTCTTTCAAAAATGGCTCAACTTCCCTCTGATTCCATGGCGGAGCAGCAAGTGCCATACCGTTGGGATGAGGGCTTCAGCCTTTCCGACAAAGGACCGGCACAACCAGCAGGTGGGCAGCGGGATCGGAAATGTGTCCTCTGGGCTCTTCTAGGAAAAGGAAGTCCCCCATCAGTGTATAGGGCCAGAGAAGAGAAGCATTAAGGCTAGAGAAGGGCTCTCATTTGGAAGAATGGGTGCACCCTTCACTTGGGGAGCATGGTGCCTTGCCTAAGCTGCACCACAGAAGTTCTGGTCCATCGTATCCACCTAGCCAGTGGCTTCCAAGTGGATCCAGCTAGGCTCTTCCTGCACCCCTTTGTCTTTCAGGACCCCCACAAAGGACTGCAGTGCTAATGACGAAGGGCTGCTGATGCTGGTTGTGGCTCTGCCTCCCCACTTTGTAGCCTTTCAGTGGTACAGAAAAGGAGTGTCTTCTGCCCAGCCTTGCCACAATGATCCCCGGATGCCCCATAGAAGAGCCAGTGCCACAGGAGAGGGAGCAGCCTCACCTGAGTCTGGCTGCGGGGTGGAAGGAGTCCCCGGATCTCAGCAAACAGCGTTTCGAGGGCATCCTCCTTTGCTGCCGACAGGTCAGGCGGGCAGAAGCTCAGCGTTGCACAGATGGCACCAGGAGCCTGGAAGATAGAGAAGCCTCAGCTGAGAGAGCACCAGGAAGGCCGGAAGGACCAACAGCTTCAGAGGCAGGAGATCTACAGGCCAGGTGCTCTAAAAAGTGGGCCTCCAAGCTCTGTTTCAAAACCTGCGAAGGATTTTTCTGACTCCCAAAGGTGTCAGTGTAAGGTCCCTTTGTGCATCGACTGGGTTGCTGTAAGAAATACACTTACTGTCTTGAAAGGAATTCTCCAAAGTGCACAGGAGCTTGAGCATTCCTAACATCTTTATGGTTTGGAAGACAGAAATCATGCTCCATGGCAGTGGTTCTCAACCTTCCTAATGCCATGGCCCCTTAATACAATTCCTCATGTTGTGGTGACCCTCAACCATATAATTATTTTCATTGCTACTTCACAACTGTCATTTTGCTACTGTTATGAATCGTCGTGCAAATATTTGATTTGCAGGATGTATTTTCATTCACTAGACCAAATTTGGCACAAATACTGTACACGATATGCCCGAATTTGAATACTGGTGCAGTTAGGGGGTTGATTTTCTCATTTGGGAGTTGTAATTGCTGGGATTTATAGTTCACCTACAATCAAAGAACATTCTGAACTCCATCCAAAATGGAATTGAACCAAACTTGGCACACAGAACTCCCATGACCAAGAGAAAACACTGGAAGGGTTTGGTAGGCATTGACCTTGAGGTTTGGAGTTGTAGTACACCTACATCCAGAGAGCACTGTGGACTCAATGATTGATCTGGACCAAACTTGGCACAAATATTCAATATGCTCAAATGTGAACACTGGTGGAGTTTGGGGAAAATAGACTTGACATTTAGGAGTTGTCGTTGCTGAGATTTATAGTTCACCTACAATCAAAGAGCATTCCTAACCCCACCAATGATGGAATTGGGCCAAACTTCCCACACAGAAACCCCATGACCAACAGAAAATACTGTGTTTTCAGATGGTCTTTGGTGACCTCTCTGACACCCCCTTGCGATCCCCCCAGTGATCCCGACCCCCAGGTTGAGAAACACTGCTCTATGGCATCTCTCTCTCTCTCTCTCTCTCTCTCTCTCACTCACTCTCACTCTCTCATTTCCATCTCCATCTCTATCCTTCTACATAATAAAAGTGAAAATATGTGTGTATTTGGCGGAGGTGTCTGTTTACACAGACAGCCTCCCACCTCCACAAAGAGCTATAACCCACAGTGCTAAGGAGCCATCGAAGCCCTCCCTCCAAGGACATTTCCGGTTACATCGGGCGCCATTAACATGTAGCCGATGTCCTCCCCAAACACCATACTGCCCACCACCCAAGAAAGCTTTCATCTGGAAACAATTTCATCCTATAGATTCTATTTTTCTTCCAGAATGGACATCCCAGGGTTCCTTACTCTTTCCATTGGTGTAGAATATGCATGAGCCTACCCACTGCCTCTCCCTTAAGCCTTTCCTGCCCGTCCTATGGCACACAGCAAACAGGAATTGATCAGCAACTGAACAAGAGGTTTGGGAAGAATTCACCATGATTTCTAGAAGTTGTACATCAGGGGTCCTCAAACTATGGCCCAGGGGCTGGATACGGCCCTCCAAGGTCATTTACCCGGCCCTTGCTCAGGGTCAACCTAAGTCTGAAATGACTTGAAAGCACACAACAACAACAACAACAACAACAACAACAACAACAAACCTATATCATCAGCCAAAAGCAGGCCCATACTTCCCATTGAAATACTAATAAGTTTATATTTGTTAAAATTGTACTTCATTTTAATTCTTATATTGTTTTAAAGTTTTTTTTTATTATTTTGCACTACAAATAACTATATATGTGCACTGTGCATAGGAATTCATTCATGCTTTTTTCAAATTATAATTCGGCCCTCCAACAGTTTGAGGGACTGTGAGCTGGCCCTCTGTTTAAAAGGTTTGAGGACCCCTGACCTACATTCAGAGAACACTGTGAATCCAACCAACAATGGATCTGATGGGATTTACTGTACCTTCATTCACTTCCAGAGACCCCCACAAATGATGGACCGGGACCACAATTAGCACACAGACACCCCCCCCATGACCCACTATACGTCCTAGTGCTATTTGTGGGAGGATGGACCACGGATGATGGTCCATACATATGGTTTAACCTAGAATGTTGTGAATCACAGAAATCCCATGATGCAATGAGATGGAACTGGTTTTCAATATTGTTGGGTTTTAATATTGTTTCGCCATGTACTGTCTTTCTAATTTTTGGCTATGTGATTGCTATGTATATCCCTTCCAACTCCAGGATTCAATGATTCTAGGTGCCAATCCATCCCAAAGGGTCACAGTCCCCAAGGCTTCCTCTAGCAGTGAATGGGACCGGAGGCAGACCCCTTCCTTGGCAAATCCCTCTCAAGGGACCTCCAAGGCCTGGGTTTGGGTCAGCCACACAGAAGGGGAGAGGGGGCCCTTTGTGGATCGGAGGGGACGACGGTTACTTGCCATTTGCTTTTCCAAGATGGCGATGAACTGGGCAAAGTAGGTGTCCACAAGAGACTTGCACTGTGGGGCCAAAGTCTGCAAAGGGAGGTCCTTGCACTCGTCCTCCAGGGACTTCTGGATGGCCTTCGGCAGAAGAAGGAAAGAAGGGAGATAAATTATGAAATCACAATCTCCCTGAACCACTGCAAGCTGGATATCAAGTGTCCCAGAAGCAAGCAAAAATACAGCAGAGTCCTTTCACAGCAAACATATGTGCTTTAGCTCACCTATCAGCAGAGTCCAACTGCCAGCATCTGACCTTATCTACACACACTGTTTAGTAAACTCATAGATTCCGGTTTTAAATATCCGGAGGTTTTAATATTCACTGTTGCAATATATGCAAAAGTACAATCAGGATACGCAGATCTGCTTTCAGGCTTGTCCTTACAGACAATGAGATCCTCAGAGAGTCGCATACAGAATAGACAGATACTCACACTGAGTCATGCAAAAGAGAGAAAGATTGAAGCATTCATCCCTCTTTGGTAGCTGGGTAAGAGCCAGGCTTTAGCACAGATAATAAATCACCGGCAGCTGTACTGGCACAGCTGTGCCAGGAGTTTTGAATTTCTTTTTCTTGCACTGTTAGTTTGAATGAATCCATTTGGGTCTTGCATTTTGCAATTGGGTAGCTTTCCCCAGGTTGCAATCATAGGGCAACAACCTATCAATCATCATTAGAGCCTTTAGATCCGCCCCTTCCCCCAGGTTTTGGTGGGAAAAGGTTACTTTCAGCTCAGTCTCACAGTTTGAAGCCTTACAGTAGGACGTTTGGGCTTCCCTCTACCCCACATGTAAAAAGCTTCACTTCTTACAGCTCTGCTGGGGTTAAAGAAATAGATCTACAGCCAGCCTTTGCTGGGGGAAAAGGGAAGACCTCTACAGCTTTGCTGGGGAGTAAAGTTACAGATCCACAGCTTTGCTGGAGGAATACAGCCAGCCTTTGCTGGACAAAAGAAATCGTTCCTACAGCTTTCGTGGAGAAACTAAAAGGACACCAGCTTGGCAGATCTGCAGCAACCATTGCCTGGTAAGGGACCACTCGGGCTATCCATAACGCAGCTTGGAGCCGGGAGTTGAGGCTTCACGTCAGCAGGGTTAAAAGAGATTGTCCAAGGAGGGGTCGGGAGGTTTTCCTAAAGAGGAAAGGAACAGTTTATCAAGCAGTTGCCTGTCCCTTGTTGGCAGATCGGGAAAGCTACCAGTTTTTTCAAAATTATATGACATTTTATTCATTTGTTCGAAGATTTCAGCTTTAATAAAGAACTTTGTTGGATTTATTCTGAGCCTCTATAGAACTTTGTTTTGGGAAACCTGTGGGACCCTTTAGCTGAGGCACCCCGGCATCCCGTTGGGCATACAGAAAGCACGTCCTATAAACAGACATTGTCACAGGCCCAGCGCACGACAGCACAGCAGCGATAATATCTACCAACCAAAAAATTGCCAGTTTGAAGTCCCGGGTCGGTGTGAGCCCAGCTTGCTGTTGACCTAAGCAATTTGAAAACAGCTTAGAGCTGTAAGTAGAGGAATTAGGTACTGCTAAAAAGCGGGAGAGGTATTTTACAACACCATAAAAAGAAAGAGATCAGAAAATGCCCCAAAGGGAAGGAGGAAGTCCTGATGGTTTTTTGTCATAGAGAATGGAGTGACAGCACCCTCTCTTCAACTGGATTTGACCACAACCTCCAAGGTGCCAAAAAGCTGGATGTCGACACAACATACCTTCTTTCTGTCTGTCTCTGTCCTGTCTGACCAAACGGCATTGAATGTTTGCCGTGTATGTGTACTGTGATCCACCCTGAGTCTCTTTGGGGAGATAGGGCGGAATATAATAATAATAATAATAATAATAATAATAATAATCTTTATTTATACCCCGCCACCATCTCCCCAGTGGGGACTCGGAGTGGCTTACATGGGGCATATTACAACAAAATAAAACCAAAACATAAACAACAAGCAACATCATCAAAATTACATAGAAAATAAATAAATAAATAAATAAATAAATAAAGTGTTATTAGTATTATTATTATAGCCACCTGCTGACAGGTCATCACTAAGGGACAATGGGTGATACATGGTTATGACTCTGCCATTACCATCCTAGGTATCGCATCATGACATTCACAGTCACTACTCAGATGTTATCAATATTCCACATGTTCATCGAACAGTATTTTTTCCACGACAAGAAATGCTGTGCCATTTTTATCTAACAGGTTTCTCCTCACTTTCAAGGCTGACTCCTTGCCCATGCGGATCAGGATGGAGACAACTTGCTTGCAGTCCGCGCACAGGTCCTCCTGCAAGAGAAGAAGGCATCCTCCAGGAATTGCAAGGATATTTCTGCTGCACTGATTTCCCCCTTCAATACACAAAGCGAAACACAAAGTCTGCTTTGCCCCTCGTTTCCATTCTGTTCAAACTGCGACTAACAAGATGCACATTATTAATGTAGTAGCATGATAGGAGCGATAATATCAAGAGAGATCCTTTCTGGAGAAAAAAAGTACGGCTTTATTTCCAGCTGGGACCCTGGAGTGGAGCTGAGTCCAAAAGCAACCAGAGTGCCTGATAAAGGCGTTAACCTTGCCTTTTATACCTCTCCGAATGCAGGCAAACAAAGAAACATGCTTCTACATACATTGACATCATCATTTCATCAACTTAGCATCATAGAAATATCAAATTCTATCTTCCAACATGCGAAAGGCATGTCTCTGTATTTCTTTCTAAAGAGCAGCATACAGCTTACAGCTTACATTCCTCAATCAAGGGGCCTACTTTGACCTGTCAGGAGGGAGAGAGATAGACTCCTTAGTTAGAAGTTAAACGCTATATTGTACCAGTCTCTGTAGAATGTATAGATAACATGCCCCCCTTCTCCTCCCCCATTTAACATTCCTTCTCTGTCCTGCTGGCTTTCTTGCACAGAGAGAACCTGATTTTTCTATACATTTCAGTTCTTGTAAAGTATATACAATATATGCATAAATAAATATCTATTTTTTCAATATCTCCCCATCATTATTTATTTACTATCTAAAAGGAGGAGCCAAGAGGATGCTGGCATGATAGGCATTTAACTAAGCTTCCTGTTCCTTTATTGATGTTATTTTATCTCTTCTTCTGTGCTACCCTCATTCTATTGGGTTTCCTGGTGGCACAGCAGCGCTGCTGAGCTTGCAGGCCAAAAGGTTGGTGGTTCTAATCTGGAGAGCAGGGTGAGCTCCCACTGTGTGGCCCAGCTTCTGCCAACCTAGCAGTTCGAAAACATGCAAATGTGAGTAGATTAATAGGTACCTGTGGCAAGGGAGAGAGACTATTTCCTTATTTTAAAAAAACTTCTTTGCTGCCTTATATTGATTCAGTTTCTTCTTTTATATTGGCTGGGACTTTCTGTGTGCTGTTAAAACTTTGTGCTTTATGTCACAGGCAATGAAACACTCTTGTCTATAACAAAGTAACACAGTTCTGACTTCAACGCTTGTGGTTACATTTGTGTTTTGTTGCAATCTTGAGGCTTACAGTCAGTATCATTTACTTGGTTTACTTTTCTGAATAAACTTTCAATGTTTCACATTCACAAACATGTTACTTGTTTTACACACTCTTGGCTGAATTATATTCTGACTCAGGCAACACTAGCCTTCTTTATGTTTCTTAAAACTCAAGCTCTATTTAACGAACTGCTTCTCTATATCTGAAGTCTTTAACACATCTCCATAACTGCTTATTTCTAACAGACACTCAAAAACCAGCTCTCCTTTTCATACACAGATTCCTAACTGTCATTTTCAAACCCTCTCACTCTAACTGCCTCTTTCAGAACCTTGGCTCCGCCCCTTTGGAATGTTCAGCTCTCTCACTCCAACTGTCATTTTGGCCTAGCAGCCTTTTCAAATCCTGGGCCTACGCTAATCTGCATATGACCAATCAGCTTCACATATGCAAATGAATCCTATCTCTGCTGTTGCTACCCTGTCTGTACCTATTCTTCCCTATCTGCATATGTAAACATAGAGCTATACACCAAAACTTTTACAGAGTAGCAATTTCACTACAGTACCGCTTCTGCGGAAAGGTAACGGGCTCCATGCAATCATGCCGGCCACATGGCCTTGGAGGTGTCTACGGACAATGCCGGCTCTTCGGGTTAGAAATTGAGATGAGTACCACCCTCCAGAGTCAGACACGACTAGACTTAATGTCAAGTAGAAACCTTTACCTTTGAGGGAAGAGCACGGGGTCCTACCTTGGTGTTGGGGTCCCATCCGGCCTTCATGCAATGGCCCAGGGCCCCACACTGGACGGCTGTCACCAGGTTTCTGCACCAGAACACAGGGCCTTGGGCACAGCCCTCCTCCACCGGAGTCCAGGCTGAAGCAGCTGGACAGGGAAGGCGAGGCAAGGAAAGGTCAATTGAGTTGCAATGGAGGAGGAAGAAGAGGAGGGTGCTGTTCATAGAATCATAGAAGAATATAGAGCTGCAGCTTTTGTTGAGTTATTGCATCCATTTAACCCTTTCACTACTTGATTCACATTTTTGTAATTAAAAATATCAGTTAATTTTGAATATTTCTGACAGATAACATGATCATTGACTTGGAAGAAACCCCAAGGACCATCCCGTCTGAAGCCCTTTCTGCCAGGCAGGAAGACACTATCCAAACCCTCCCAACAGATGGCCATAGATATGACTGACAGAAAGAGAAAGAGGATAGATCAGGCATGAGCAAACTTTTGTGCCATGCACCAAGCACATCTGCTCTCCCCTCCCCCACTTGAAGTCTCAGAAACAATCACAGCGGAGGAGAGCTTTTGGTGGTAGGATTTGCCGTCTGTTTCCAAAAAGGAAGAGAAGGACAGGTGGAGAGATCTTCAAACTTCTCTGCCAAAGGGGTTCCTCAGCCCATCAGAAATATATGTTTTCTGATGGTCTTTGGCGACCCCTCTGAAACCCCCTCGCAACTCCCCCAGTGGTCCTGACCCCCAGGTTGAGAAATGCTGATTTAGACAAACCCCCTTCTGCCAGGGAGGAGGACACCATCCAAGCCCACTCAACAGATGGCAATCCAGATTCCTCAGAAGTGTCCAGAGAAGGAGGTTCAATTGGACTCTGACAGCAACATATTCCAGTGGTGGAGAGTTCCCATTTTCCGCTTTGCTTCCTGCTTGCTCCCCCAGCCCGGCTCTTAAAAGGCACCATTGAGGGGAAAGGGCCGTTCCTTCCGTCTATTTGCTCAACTCTCAAGCATTGAGCCTCTTTCCTTCTGGAGGAGGCAATGGCCCTGCACCCAACGCGACCATTCTCAGATAGATGGATAGAGGACAGATGGAGAGAGATATGACAGATGATAGACGATAGATGGTCAGAGAGACATAGACAGATAGATAGATAGAGCTTGGCTGGATAGATAGACAGACGACAAACAAACAGATGAATAGATAGATAGAAAATAGATGGAGAGATAGAGAAAGATGACAGATTATAGAAGACAGATGGTCAGATAGAGATGGATAGATAGTGCTTGGCTGGATAGCTAGATGATAGAAGATAGATGGAGGGAGAGAGATGACCGATGATAGGAGATAGATGGTCAGAGAGACATAGATAGATACTAGACTAGATAGATAGATAGATAGAGCTTGGCTGGATAGACAGACAGACAGACGGATGGATGGATGGATAGAGGAGAGATGGAGAGAGATATGAGAGATGATAGAAGATAGATAGATGGAGGGAGAGAGATGACCAATGATAGAAGATAGATGGTCAGCAAGACATAGATAGATACTAGATAGATAGATAGATAGATAGATAGATAGATAGATAGATAGAGCTTGGCTGGATAGATAGGCAGATGGCAGACAGATGAATAGATAGATAGATGATAGAAAATAGAGAGAGAGAGAGAGAGAGAGAGAGAGAGAGGTGACCGATTATAGAAGACAGATGGTCAGATAGGGATGGATAGATAGTT